>NC_044980.1:63782638-63953116 GCF_008728515.1 Papio anubis | reverse complement strand
TCCGCCTCCCGGGTTCATGCCATTCTCCTGCCTCAGCCTCCCGAGTAGCTGGGACTACAGGCGCCCACCATCTCGCCCGGCTAGTTTTTTGTATTTTTTAGTAGAGACGGGGTTTCACCGTGTTGTCGGTCAGGCTGGTCTCAAGCTCCCGTGATCCTGTAATCCGCCCGTCTTGGCCTCCTAAAGCGCTGGGATTACAGGAGTGAGCCACTGCCCCTGGCCTGAGCCTCTATTTTTTTTTTTTTTTTTGGTGACGGAGTCTCGCTCTGTCGCCCAGGCTGGAGTGCAGTGGCCGGATCTCAGCTCACTGCAAGCTCCGCCTCCCGGGTTCATGCCATTCTCCTGCCTCAGCCTCCCGAGTAGCTGGGACTACAGGCGCCCGCCACCTCGGCCGGCTAGTTTTTTTTTTGTATTTTTTAGTAGAGACGGGGTTTCACCATGTTAGCCAGGATGATCTCAATCTCCTGACCTCGTGATCCGCCCGTCTCGGCCTCCCAAAGTGCTGGGATTACAGGCTTGAGCCACCGCGCCCGGCCTAGACACCACATTTTTCAAAAAGCAAAATTACAAATTGTGATGGTTAAAATGTTGTTACTCTGAATAAACATAACAACTTACATTAACAGGTTTAGTCTTACACAAAATAAATTACCTGAGTAAAGAACATTCTCTGTTTTTTAAAAAAAAATGTCAGCAATCAATAAAAGACTGGCGGGGCATGGTGGCTCACACTTGTAAATTCCAACACTTTGATGGGCCAAGGTGGAAGGATCACTTGATCCCAGGAGTTTAAGACCAGCCTGGGCAACATAGCAAGACCTTGTGACTAATAAACATTTTAAAAAATTAGCCAGGAGTGGTGGCACACACCTATAGTCCCAAGTACTCAGGAGACTGAGGCAGGCTACAGTGAGCCATGATCACACTGCTGTACTCCAGCCTAGGCAACAGAGAGAGACTGTCTCAAACAAACAAACAAACAAACAAACATACAGGTGGCTCATGCCTGTAATCCCAGTATTTTGGGAGGCCTGGGTAGGAGGATCGCTTGAGTACAGGAGTTAAAGATCAGTCTGGGCAACAAAGCAAGACTCTGTCACTACAGAAAAATTTAAAAAGTTATTGGGGCACGGTGGCATGTGCCTGTAGTCCCATCTACTTGGGAGGCTGAAGGAGGAGGACTGCTTGAGCCCAGGAGTTCGAGGCTGCAGTGAGCTATATTTGCATCACTGCACTCCAGTCTGGGCAACAGAACAGGAGATCCTACTTCTAACAAACAAAAAAACAACACAGAATTTCTTATTTAAAGTAGTCCATTTAGGATTCATGATTTGCTCACTATAGAGCCCCTGAGCCCTGAATAATCAGCAGTGGTAACCAGGGCCTCACCATGGGCCTCAGGTGAAACTGTGAGACATATTGGCTTCAGGTATGACACAGCATATTCACAGCTGTAGTGGCTACCAGGAGAGACTACTGTTTGAGAAAAGGAGAGGGAAGAGTAAAGGGGATTCTGTCTTGCAGCTTAGGGACCAGCTTGGTTGCACTGGGGAAGAGTACCAGGTGGGCTATTGGGGTCCATGAATCCAGGCCTTGGCTCTTGGATGGCATTTCTGGACCTACCCCTGGAACAGAGGGGAACCCACTACCCTGAAGGTGAGTCCCAGGCCTGGCAGCATGCAGCGTAAGCTGACTGAGGAGCCCTGGGCCTTAAGTGAACATTGGTGGTACCCTGGCAATACTCCCTCCCCCATGGTCCTGTGGTGCTGGTGGACACAGGAGCAACTCCTCCACCTGAGGAAAGGGGAAGAAAGAATGGTAATACAGAGTCTGGTAATACAGAGAATTCTGGACCTTATCCAAGACCACCAAGATGGTACCTCTATGAGTGTAGAAAAACTACAGCATTACTGGGTTTGGGGTACCCGCTAATGCAGATATGGTTACAGTGACCAATGACATAGATCGCAACACTCTATTCCCTTTGAATACTTGGAATGCCTTCCAATAAGAATGGTACAAACAAGTCCAGACTGTGAAGACTATAATAAATACCTGACTCTTCAACGTACAGATGGCAATGAACACTCACAAGCATTAAGGCCATCCAGGAATACATACCCTCACCAAATGAACTAAATTAGGCACTAGGGGTCAATCCTGCAGAGAAAGATATGTGACCTTTCAGTTAGAGAATTCAAAATAGCTGTTTTCAGAAAACTGAAAGAAATTCAAGATAACACAGAGAAGGAATTCAGAATCCTATCAGGTAAGTTCAAGAAATACTTGAAATAATTAAAAAGAATTAAGCAGAAATTCTGGAGTGGAAAGATGCAACTGACATACTCAAGAATGCATCAGTCTTTGTTTTTTGGAGACAGAGTTTCGCTCTTGTTGCCCAGGCTAGAGTGCAACGGCACAATCTCAGCTCACTGCAACCTCTGCCTCCTGAGTTCAAGCAATTCTCCTGCCTAACCCTCCCAAGTAGCTGGAATTACAGGCATGCACCACCACACCCAGCTAATTGTGTATTTTTAGTAGAGACGAGGCTTCACCATGTTCAGGCTGGTCTCGAACTCCCGACCTAAAGTGATCCACCCGCCTCAGCCTCCCAAAGTGCTGGGATTACTGGTGTCAGCCACCATGCCCAACCCTTTTTTTTTCTTTTTTTGAAACAGAGTCTTGTTCTGTCACTCTGTCACCCAAGCTGGAGTGCAGTGGTGCAATCTCGGCTCACTGCAACCTCCGTCTCCCAGGCTAAAGCCATCCTCTCCCCTCAGACCCCTCAAAAAGCTGGGACCACAGGCACAAACCACCATGTCAAGCTAATTTTTCTATATTCTGTAGAGATGGGGTTTCATGATGTCGCCCAGCTGGTCTCAGACTCCTGAGCTCAAGTGATCCACCCACCTCGGCCTCCCAAAGTGCTGGGATTACATGCATGAGCTACTGTGTCCAGCCGCATCAGCCTTTTAATAGCAGAACTGATAAAGCAGAAGGCAGAATTAATGAGCTTGAAAACAGGATATTTAAAAACAGAGGAGACAAAAGAAAAAAAAAATAAAAAAGAAATGAGGCATGCCTACAAGATCTAGAAGACAGGCTCAAAAGGGCAAATCTAAGCGTTTTTGGCCTTAAAAAGGAGGTAGAGAGGAGAGGCAAGGTAGAAAGTTAATTCAAAGGGATAACAGGAAACTTCCAAGACGCAGAAATAGGTACCAATATTCAAGTACAAGAAAGTTATGGAACATGGGGCTCGGGATGGTGGCTCACGCCAGTAATCCCAGCTACTCAGGAGGCTAAGGCAGGAGAATTGCTTGAACCTGGGAGACAGAGGTTGCAGTGAGCCAAGACTGTGCCACTGCATTCCAGCCTGGGCAAGAAAAATGAGACTCCATCTCCAAAAAAAAAAAAAAAGTTGCAGAATACCAAGCAGGTTTAACCCAAAGAAGACTACCTCAACACATTTAATAATCAAACTCTCAAAGTCAAGGAATAAGAAAGGATCCTAGGCCAGGCACTGTGGCTCACGCCTGTAATTGAGCACTTTGGGAGGCTGAGGAGGGTGGGTCACCTGAGGTCAAGAAGTCGAGACCAGCCTGACCAACATGGAGAAACCCTGTCTCTACCAAAAATACAAAATTAGCCGGGCATGGTGGCACATGCCTGTAATCCCAGCTACTCGAGAAGGCTGAGGCAGGACAATCGCTTGAACCCGGGAGGAGGAGGTTGTGGTGAGCCAAGATCGCACCATTGCACTCCAGCCTGGGCAACAAGAGCGAAACTCCGTCTCAAAAAAAAAGAAAAAGAAAGAATCCTAAAAGCAGCAAGAAGAGAAAAGAAACAAATAACATATAATGGAGCCCCCAATATGTCTGGCAGCAGACTTTTCAGTAGAAACTTTACAGGATAGGAGAGAGTGTCAGAATATATTTGAAGTGCTGAAAGAAAGTAACTTTCAACCTAGAATAGCATATTCAGCAAAAATATCCTTCAAACAGGAAGGAGAAATAAAGACTTTCCCAGACAAACAAAAGCTGAGGAATTTCATAAACACCAGACCTGTCCTACAAGAAATGCTAAAGGGAGTTCTTCAATCAGAAAGAAAAGATGTTAATGAGCAATATGAAATCATCTAAAGGTACAAAACTCACTGGTAATAGTAAGTATACAGAAAAACACATAATATTATAACACTGTAATTGTGGTATGTAAACTACTCATATCCAGCAGAAAGACAAAAACATGAAACAATCAAAAACAATAACAATTGTTCAAGACATAGTACAACAAAGTGGGGAGACAAAGTTAAAATGTAGAGTTTTTATTAGTTTTATTTTTGCTTGTTGGTTTGTTTATGTAATCAGTGTTGTCATCAGTTTAAAATAATGGGTTATATTATTTGCAAGCCTGATGTAACCTCGAATCTAAAAACATACAATAGATACACAAAAAATAAAAATTAAGAAATTAAAACGTGCCACCAGAGAAAATCACCTTTACTACTAGCAACACAGGAAGGAAGGAAAGAAGGAAGAAAAGACCATAAAACAACCAGAAAACAAATAACAAAATGGTAGGAATAAAAGTTCTTACTTATCAATAATATCACTGAATATAAATGGGCTAAACTCTTCAATCAAAAGGCACAGAGTGACTGGATTAAAAAAAAAAAAAAAAGAAGAAGAAGCCCCAATGATCTGCTGCCTACAAGAAACACTTTAACTATAAAGACACACACAGACTGAAAATAAAGAGATGGAAAAAGATATTCACTGCCAATGGAAACCAAAAAAGAACAGGAGTAGTTATATTAAATAAAACACATTTCAAGCAAAAACTATAAAATGAGACAAAGTCACTATATAATGATAAAGGTGTCAATTCAGTAAGAGGATATAAAAATTGAATATATGCATCCAACAATGCGGCACTCAGATATATAAAATATTTTTAGCATCAAAGAGAGAGGCAAACCCCATATAATAATAGCTGGAGGCTTCAACACCCCACTTTCACTACTGGACAGATCAATGCAGAAAATCAACAAAGACACACTGGACTTAATCCACACCACAGACCACATGGACCTAATAGATATAGAGAATGTCATCCAATGGTTGCAGATTAAACATTCTTCTCCTCAGCAAATGAATGATTCTCAAGGACAGACCATATGTTAGGCCACAAAACAAATCTTAAAACATTGCAAAAAACCGAAATCTGATTCAAGTATCTTTTCTGACCACACTGGGATAAAACCAGAAATCAATAACAAGAGGAATTTTAGAAACTATGTAGTACATGAAAATTAAGCAATACACTCCTGAATGACCAGTGGGTCAATGAATAGATGAAGAAGAAAATTGAAAAATTTCTTGAAAGAAATGATAATGGAAACACAACATACCAAAACCGTGGGATACAGGGAAAGCAGTACTCAGAGGAAAGTTTATAGTTATAACTGCCTACATGAAAAAAAAAAAAACTTTCAAATAAACAATGATGCATCTCAAAGAACTAAAAAAGCAAGAGCAAACCAATCCCAAAGTTAGAAGACAATAATAAAAATCAGAGCAGAAATAAATGAAATTGAAACAAAAAAAATATACAAAAGATCAACAAAATAACAAGTTGGTGTTTGGAAAAGACCATCAAAATTGGACACATGTTCTTCAAGTTGCCCACTTGGATCTCTCCCAAGTGCACTTTTGTTTCTTTCCTACTCTAAAGCTTTTTAATAAACTTCCTGCCCGCACAGTGGCTCACACCTGTAACCCCAGCACTTTGGGAGGCCGAGACGGGTGGATCACGAGGTCAGGAGATCGAGACCATCCTGGCTAACACGGTGAAACCCCGTCTCTACTAAAAAAATACAAAAAACTAGCCGGGCGATGTGGCGGACGCCTGTAATCCCAGCTACTCGGGAGGCTGAGGCAGGAGAATGGCATGAACCCGGGAGGCGGAGCTTGCAGTGAGCTGAGATCCGGCCACTGCATCCCAGCCTGGGTGACAGAGCGAGACTCCGTCTCAAAAAAAAAAAAAAAAAAAAAATACAAAAGTTAGCCAGGCCTGGTGGTGTGCGCCTGTAATCCCAGCTACTCAGGAGGCTGAGGCAGGAGACTCACTTGAACCTGGGAGGTGGAGTTTGCAGTGAGCCGAGATCACGCCAGTGCACTACACCCTAGCGTCAGAGTGAGACTCCATCTCAAAAAATAAATAAACAAACAAACTTCCACTCCTGCTCTAGGAAAAACAAAAATCTCTCCTGCCACCATAAGAAGAGGTGCCTTGCTTCCACCATGATTTGAGTATGGATTTTTGGTACATGCTAGGCAGAAAATGCCGGCATGACCAGTCCCAATAAAAATCCTGACCACTAAAAACCTTACCCAACCTTTAGACTAAAAGAAAAGGAGAGAAGATGCAAATAAATAAAATCAGATGTGAAAAAAGGGGACATTACAACCAATACCGCAGAAATCCAAAGGATCATTAGTGGCTACTATGAGTAACTATACACCAAGAAACTGGAAAACCTAGAAGAAATAGATACATTCCCAGACACATACAACTTACCAAGATCGAACCATGAAGAAACTGAAAACCTAAACAGGCCATTAACAAGTAATAAGATTGACGCCATAATAAAAAATCTCCCAGCAAAAAGCCCAAGACCTGATGGCTTCAATGCTAAATTTTACCGAACATTTGAAGAAGGGCTAGGCTGGACACAATGGTTATCCCAGCACTTTGGGAGGACAAGGCAGGCAGATCACTTGAGGTCAGGAGTTTGAGACCAGCCTGGGCAACATGGTGAAACCCCATCTCTACTAAAAATATAAAAAGCAGCCAGGCGTGGTGGTGCATGCCTGTAATCCCAGCAACTTGGGAGGCTGAGGCAGGAGAATCACTTGAACCCACGAGGTGGAGGTTGCAATGAGCTGAGATCACGCCACTGCACTCCAGGTCTGGGTGGGCAATAGAGAGAGACAAAAGAAAAAAAAAAGAGAAGAGGGGAGGGGAGGGGAGGGGAAGGAGAGGGGAAGGGAAAAGGGAAGAGGAGGGGGAGGAGGGGAGGTGGCTAATACCAATACTACTCAAACTATTCCAAAAAGCAGAAAAGAAGTAAATACTTCCAAACTCATTCTATGGGGCCAGTATTACCCTGATACCAAAATCAGACAAAGACACATCAAAATAAGAAAACTACAGGCCAATATCCCTGATGTACATTGATGTAAAAATCCTCAAAAAAATACTAGCAAACTGAATTCAACAATACATAAAAACATCATTCATCATGACCAAGTGGGATTTATCCTGGGGATGCAAGGATGGTTCAACATATGCTAATCAATCAAAGTGATATATCATATCAACAAATGAAGGACAGAAACTATATAATCATTTCAATTGATGCTGAAAAAGCATTTGATAAAATCCAACATCACTTCATGACAAAAACTCTTAAAAAACTGGGTATAGAAAGAACATACCTCAACATAATAAAAGCCGTATACTACAGACCCACAGCCAGTATACTGAATGGGGGAAAACTGATTTCCTTTAAGAGCTGAAGTACACCAAGGATGCCCACTTTCACCACTGTTATTCAATATAGCACTGGAAGTCCTAGCTAGAGCAAGCAGACAAGAGAAAGAAATAATGGGCATTCAAATTGGAAAGGAAGAAGTCAAATTCTTCTTGTTTGCAGACGATATGATCTCATATTTGGGAAAAACCTAAAGACTCCACCAAAAAATGACTAGAACTGATAATTCACAAAAGTTGCAGCATACAAAAATCAACACACAAAAATCAATAAGCCTGCTATATGCCCACAGTGAACAATCTGAAAAAGAAATCAAGAAAGTAATCCCCTTCACAACAGCTACAAATAAAATTAAATATCTAGGAATTAACCAAATTAAGTGAAAGTTCTCTAAAATAAAAACTATTGGCCAGGTGCGGTGGCTCTCACCTGTAATCCCAGCACTTTGGGAGGCCAAAGCGGGTGGATCATGAGGTCAGGAGTTTGAGACTAGTCTGGCCAACATAGTGAAACCCTGTCTCTACTAAAAATACAAAAAATTAGCTGGGTGTGGTGGAGGGTGCCTGTAATCCCATCTACTCAGGAGGCTGAAGCAGGAGAATGGCGTGAACCCGGGGGGCGGAGGTTGCAGTGAGCTGAGATCACACCATTGCACTATAGCCTAGGCAACAGTGTGAGACTCTGTCGTGGGAAAACAAAACAAAACAAAACAAAAAACCATCATTGGTGAAAGACACTGAAGATAACACACCAAAAAAATGGAGAGATAATTCATATTCATGGATTGGAAGAATCAATATTGTTAAAATGCCCATACAACCTAAAGCAATCTACAGATTCAATGTAATGTCTATCAATATACCAATGACATTCCTCATGGAAATAGGAAAAACAATCCTAAAATTTGTGTAGAACGACAAAGACCCAGAATAGCCAAAGTTATCCTAAGAAAAAAGAACAAAAGGGAGGAATCGCATTACCCAACTTCATACAACAAAGCTATAATAACCAAAACAGCATGATATTGGCATAAAAACACACACACAGACCAGTGGAACAGAATAGAGAACCCAGAAAAAAATCCATACATCTACAGCAAACTCATTTTCAACAATGGTGCCAACAACATACAATGAGGCAAAGACATTTTCTTCAATAAATGGTGCTGTGCCTTAAGCAGAGGTTAGGTTTGCTGTACAGATTTAAGTTGATGCCTTCTGCATTAATAGTCTCTAGAGATTTAGTCTTTCTTCTCTTCCTGGTGAAGAGGAGATGCCCTGTCAAAGAGATACTCCTTTATAAACGTACAATTCCCTTAAAAAAGGGCAGCTTTTCAGATCTACTCCTGTATCTGCAGTTTCTCAGGATAACCAGCTCACAATAATCAACATGCCAAAGAGGCATATTTTTGAAACCACCTTTGCAAAAATTACAACAGTGAGCAAAACCTGACATAGGTGACTCCATCTTTGCTTTTTTTTTTTTTTTGAGACAGAGTTTTTGCTCTTGTTGCCCAGGCTGGAGTGCAAAGGTGCAAGCTCAGCTTACCGCAACCTCCGCCTCCTGGGTTCAAGCAATTCTCCTGCCTCAGCCTCCCGGGTAGCTGGAATTACAGGCGTGGCCACCGCGCCAGGCTAATTTTGTATTTTTAGTAGAGATGGGGTTTCTCCATGTTGGTCAAGCTGGTCTGGAACTCCCGACCTCAGGTGATCCACCTGCCTCAGCCTCCCAAAGTGCTGGGATTACAGACGTGAGCCACTGCGCCTAGCCCTATCTTTGCTTTTAACCTCACAAGCTTTTTGCTCATTCCTGAGTGTTGGCAATGCTAACTATGGGAGAAATTCAGGGTAGAGTTTAACTGTGAAACAAAGATGATAACAGTCCTTTCCCAAAATTAACCCACTCCTTGCTCAGAGACTAAAAGCATCTTTGTAAAATTACACGAGGTTAAAATTATTGTTCAGGAGTTATGTAGCCAAAGGTAACAAGAATTTTGTAACCTCCACAATTGCTCCTATAGATAACATCACTACCGTAAAACATAAAACTGGTAGGTGGGGTATCTTTCAGACCTTGCATTTTGATGGACCAATTGGTGCCACTTGGACCAGGAGCCCGTATGAAGAAACTGACTCAACCGGTTCTGTGACCCCTACTCAGGAACTGAGTCAGCGCAAGAAGACAGGGCAACTCCCTACGATTTTATCCAAGACCCAACCAATCAGCATTCCCCATTCCCTAGCCCACTGCCTACCAAACTACCCTTGAAAAACCCTCACCTCCGAATTCTCAGGGAGGCAGATTTGAGAATTATCTACTGTCTTCCTCACTTGGTTGGCCCTGTGACAATTAAACTCTTTCTTTGCTGCAAACAAAATAAATAAGTGGTGCTGGGAAAACTGGATATCCATATGCAGAAGAATGAAACTAGACCCGTATCAATCATCATATACAAAAATCAAATCAAAATGGATTAAAGACTTAAATTGAAGACTTCAAACTATGAAATTACTAAAAGAAAACACTGGAAAGCCTCTCCAGGACATTGAACTGGACAGAGTTCTTGAGTAATACCCCACAAGCACAGGCAACCAACGCAAAAGTGGACAAATGGGATCACATCAAGTTAAGATGCTTCTGCAGAAAAAAGGAAACAACACAGTGAAGAGAAAACCCACAGAATGACAGAAAATATTTGCAAACTATCCATCTGATAAGGGATTAATATCCAGAATATATAAGGAGCTCAAACAACTCTATATGAAAAAAATCTGATAATCCAATTTAAAAATGGGCAAAAGATCTGAATAGATATTTCTCAAAAGAAGACATACAGATGGCAAACAGCATATGAAAAGGTGGTCAACATCACTGAGCATCAGAAAAACGCAAATGAAAACTACAATGAGGGCTGGGGCCGCTGGCTCATGTCTGTAATCCCGGCACTTTGGGAGGCTGAGGCGGGTGGATCACGTGGTCAGGAGTTCGAGACCAGCCTGGCCAACATGGTGAAACCACGTCTCCACTAAAAACACAAAAATTAGCTGGGTGTGGTGGTGTGGTGCGCACCTGTAACCCCAGCTACTCAGGAGGCTGAGGCAGGAGAATTGCTTGACCCCGGGAGGCGGAGGTTGCAGTAAGCCGAGATTGTGCCACTGAACTCCAGCCTGGGTGACAGAGTGAGACTGTCTCAAAAACAAAAACAACAAAACCTACAATGAGAGATCATCTCACCTAAGTTTAAATGGCTTTTATCCAAAAGATAAGGATGAATCCTGGTGAGGATGTGGAGAAAAGGGAACCCTAGGTACACTGTTGGTGGGAATGTAAATTAGTGTAACTGCTACGGAGGACAGTTTAGATGTTCCTCAAAAAACTAAAAATAGAGCTATCATATGATCCAGCAATTCCATTACTATGTATATATGCCAACAGATTCAGTATGTCCAAGAGATATCTTAACTCCCATGTTTATTGCAGCACTATTCACAATAGCCAAGATTTAGAGGCAATCTATGCGTCTGTCAAACAAATGAATGAATAAAGAAAATGTGGTACATGCACACAAGGAGTACTACTCAAAAATAAAAAAGAGGCCAGGCACTGTGGCTCACATCTGTAATCCAAGCACTCTGGGAGGCCAAGGTGGGCAGATCACTTGGGGTCAGGAGATACAGACCATCCTGGCCAACATGGTGAAACCCTGTCTCTACTAAAAATACAAAAAATTAGCTGGGCATGGTGGCACGTGTCTGTAATCCCAGCTACTTGGAAGGCTAAGGCAGGAGAATTGCTTGAACCTGGGAGGCAGAGGTTGCAGAGAGCCAAGATTGCACCATTGCACTCCAGCCTGGCAACAGAGGGCGACTCCGTCTCAAACAAAAAAAAAGAAAGAAAGAAAAGGAAGGAGCTAAGAACAGTTGATTTTAAAATTCTTACATTTTCCACACATAATAAAAAATAGAGTAATTTCATAAAACCCTCTACTCCATTACCTAGATTCAACAGTGACCAATATTTTGCCACACTTACTTCATTCATCCAACCTGTCCTTTTTGTTGGCTAAAGTATTTTAAAACCCCAGGCTTCATGTCATTTCACTCCAATATACTTAGGTAAGCATCTCTAAAATACGGACATTCTTACATAACTATGCCATTTTGACATCTAACAAAATTAACAATAATGCTACAGTAGCATCTAATATCTAGTTCCTATTCAAATTTTCCTGATTCAGATTTCCCAACTGTCTCATAGAGTAGCCAAAACAATTCTGAAGAAGAAAAACGAGGTGTATGGGAGTTAACAGATTTCAAGACTTATTAAAGACATTTCATTAAAGTATTTCATTAAAGTATTTCAGCAGCAATGGGAAAAACAAAGCAAAACAAAAAATAAACTCACTACTGGAACAGAATAGTGTGCCCAGAAATTGGACCCAAGTTCCAACACTGGAACTTGGTATGGCAAGGGTATGGGGAATTTGGCATAACAACTCATTGGGAAAATGACAGACTATTAATAGTACTGGGACAACTGGAGAAAAAATACTCAATCTTAGCCAGGCCCAGTGGCTCATGCCTGTAATCCAAGCACTTTGGGAGGCTAAGGCAGGAGGATGGCTTGAGGCCAGGAATTCAAGACCAGCCTGGCCAACACAGAAAGACCCTGTCTCTATTGAAAAAAAAAAAAAAAAGAGAAAAAATACTGGATCCTCATATCATACAACAAAGAAAAAACTTGTTGGTGAAATAAAGATCTAAGTATTAAAATCAATATTTTAAAAATTTTAGAAGAAAATACAGGAAAATTCTTTGTAATCCAGAAACAGGAAAGCACATAAAAAGGAAGCCTTTGAAGGTTTGAAAAAAGTTAACAAATTCAATCATATTAAAATTTTAACTTTCAGTACCTCAAAGATACCATAAATAAACTAAAAGTCTTGCCAAAGACTGGGAGATGATATATAAAGAATTCTGGCTGCTTGCTGTGGCTCACACCTGTAATCCCAGTTCTTTGGGAGGCTGATGCTGGAGGATTGGTTAAGGCCAGGAGTTTGACAAAAGCCTGGATAACAAAGTGAAACCTTGTCTTTATTAAAAAAAAAAAAACCAAAAAGTATGAATAAGAATAAGTCCAATAAATCAATAGGACAAAAAAAAAGTAAGTAATCCAACAGAAAAACAGGAGAAAATCTAAGAAGCCAGTAAGTGTAAGAAAAGATGATGAACTTTACCAGTAATCAGAAAAATGTTAATTGGAACATAAGTACATATCATTTTCAATCTATGTAATTGACAAATGTTTTAAAGTCTGACAATGCAAATGATGTTGAGAATGTGGTGGGACAGTGAACTGGTCCAATCATTCTGGAGAACAATTTGACCATATCTGGTGAAGATGATGGTTGTGATACTCTGAAGCAACAATTCATAATTTGTTTCAATTACAGATACATTCTCTAGAGAAACTCAAACCTGCATACAAGATGACTCACAGATGACTACCCAGAGAAGGAATGTATTAGAGGAAAACATTAAAAAGTAGCCTAAATGTTTATCAACGGGAGTTTGGATAGAAAATTTCAGTGTAGACATATAATGGAAACTAATACTCAATAAGCATGAATCAATTGGTCTACATGTATCATATGATACAGAGGATTTCGGAAATAATGTTGACTCAGAATAACAAGTTGCAGGCTGGGTGTGGTGGCTCACGCCTGTAATCCCAGAACTTTGGGAGGCCAAGGTGGGCGGATCACCTGAGGTCAGCAGTTGAGAGGCTGTGGCAGGAGATCTGCTTGAGCCTGGGAGGTGGAGGTTGCAGTGAGCCAAGATCACGCTACTGCATTCCAGCCTGTGTGACAGAGCAGGACCCCATCTCAAAAACTAAATAAATAAAAATAAAAATAAATAACAAAGTGCAGAAGAATATACCAAACATACATATATAGCTTAAAGTATGCAATACTGGCTGAGTACAGTGGCTCACACCTGTAATCTCAGCACTCTGGGAGACTAAGGTGGAAGGATCACTTGAGCCCAGGAGTTGAAGACCAGCCTAGTCAGCTTAGTGAGACCCTGTCTTTACAAAAAAAGGAAAAATTTAGTGGGGCATGGTGGCATGCACCTGTACTCCTAGCTGGTTGGGAAGCTGAGGCAGACAGAATGCTTGAGACCAGGAGGTCAAGGCTTCAGTGAGTTATGATTGTGCCACTACACTCCAGCCAGGGAAACACACAGCAAGTTGCTGTCTCAAAAATAAAAAAGAAAAAGGGGAAAAAAAGCATGCAATACTACATATTGTTTTGAGATACACAGATTTGAGACACACACTGAAAAATGAGATATAACCCCAAAGGCCATCAATAGGGGATTGGTTAAATAAATTAGGAAACAAATTCCACATAATCTTTTTAAAAGGGTGAGATAATCAGTATTTCTAAAGTCCAAGACACAACAGGTGAATGAGTACAGAGTAGCTTATTTAATGATTCCTTCCCTTTTTATAAAATTAAACACATGCTAGCAAATGAATGGGAGTAGAAATTATGAGTGTTGGAATAAGGTCTACAACACCAAATCCTCAATGTTCATAGTAGAAAGTATATACAACGTCTAAAACTGGGGGAAAGAAACACCTCAAGAAATAGGCCAGGTATAGTAACTCACAGGTGTAATCTCAGCAATTAGGGAGGCCTAGGCAGGACAATCACTTGAGGCCAGGAGACTAGCAGGGGTACCATGCCTGGCTAATTTTTGTATTTTAGTAGAGACAGGGGTTTCACCATGTTGACCAGGCTGGTCTCGAACTCCTGATCTCAGGTGGTCTGCCTGCCTTGAGCTCCCAAAGTGCTGGTATTACAAACATGAGCCACCGCGCCCAGCCGAAAGGCCAATACATTTTTAACAGTGTCTACAAATGCACTAGCCATAGCCCTAGGTACAGTGTGAATGGAATTAAACAGACAATAAACTCATAGATAGGAGGATTTCAAATTTCGACAAATGCCACATCGATGACAGAACTGTAGCAAAGCATAGGGAAGGAGAGAGGCATATCTGTTTTAGCTGGAATGAACAAAGAAGGCCTCTATGGAGGAGACATTTGAGTGAAACCTGGATAAGGAATCAGCCATGCCATGTTCTAGAGGGAAAATATACCAACCAAGAAGCCAGACCAAATGCAATGACCCTGTGATTCTGGGACTGGAATGAATTTAATTTGTACAGGGACAGAAAAGTCAGTGTGGCTATGATATAGTGAACCAGAGACAGAATTAAAAAGATGACTAAGCCAGGCTTGGTGACATGTGTCCTTAGTTCCAGCTACCTTGAAGGCTGGGGTGGGAGGGTTACTTTAGTCTACGAGTTCGTGGCTGCAGTGAGCTATGGCTGTGCCACTTCCAACACTTCCACCTGGGCGACAGAGAGAGCCCTCCCCCCGCCCCCACAAAAGAAAGAGGAGGAAAGATTCTTCTGAATTAAGGGTTTCACAAGGGAGAGGCTGTAGTGGTGGATCATAAAACATAAAGTAGGACATGACAAAAGTAAAAAAGTGGAAAAAAAAAAAATGGCCAGGCACGGTGGCTCACACCTGTAATCCCAGCACTTTGGGAGGCCGAGGTGGGTGGATCAACTGAGGTCAGGAGTTAGAGATCAGCCTGGCCGACATGGCGAAACCCTGTCTCTACTAAAAATATAAAAATTAGCCGGGCATAGTGGCAGGTGCCTGTAGTCCCAGCTACTCGAGAGGTTGAGACAGGAGAAGCGCTTGAACCCGGGAGGCAGAGGTTGCAGTGAGCTGAGATCGCACCGTTGCACTCCAGCCTGGGCGACAAGAGCGAAACTCTGTCTCAAAAATAATAACAACAACAGTAATAATGGCAAGAATAATTGAGAAGAAGAGTCAGTCAGGTTTTAAATGAATGCAAGAGGGTGCCTGGAGGCTGGAAGATGACCAAAAAAGGGGGCAATTAATGTTAAATATGAATGACTTCCAAGGAGTTAGGGTTTTTGAAGGAGGAGAAGCAGATTCAAAGTAGCAACGGTAACAAAAGCAACATCAGGACACCTGGATTTAAATCCTAGCTTCGGCAATTACTAGCTGTGTGATCTTGACAAATCACCTAATCTCTCAGCCTCAGGTACCTCAAGTATAAAATAGGATTACTTTTAACCACTTTACAGATTGTTTTGAAGGTTAAATGAAACAATGTAGGTGAACGTGAGTTACGTAATTATGACCCAAGTCTGTCTGTCTTTCTTTTTTTTTTTTTTAAATTTTTTAAGATGGAGTCTCGCTCCCTCACGAGGCTGTAACACAGTGGCGCCATCTCGGCACAATGCAACCTCCACCTCCCAGCTTCAAGCGATTCTCCTGCCTCAGCCTCCCGAGTAGCTGGGACTACAGGCGCGCGCCACCACGCCCAGCTAATTTTGGTATTTTTAGTGGAGACAGGGTTTCACCATGTTGGCCAGGATGGTCTCCATCTCTTGACCTCAAGTGATCCGCCCACCTCGGCCTTCCAAAGTGCTGGGATTTCAGGCGTGAGCCACCGCGGCTGGCCGACCCAAGTCTTTTGAATGAATATAAGAAGCTACTGAACTCATTTTAGACTTCACATCAATGTTGTTAATGCTAGCGAAAATCTTTCATGGTAAATCTGTACACAGAAAATACAGATACGACACACTGAGTGGATGCAGATGTGGCAGAAACAGTGACCTGGAAAGATCGCGGTATCAAATAGTTCTGAAGACCGAAAAGATGGCATACTTACCCCCAACATATGAGTTTATGCAGTGAAAATAACATACAGCTTCTTCATTTCAACAGAAATTAAAACGGGTTCAACCCTAGAGTTCCGTTTGGGAACACAAAGTACTAATTATTTTGTCTCTGAACATGACATGAGTAACTCATTATCAGAGTATGGTCAAGACTAATAAAATGGCTATCAGTCAATTCATAATACAGACATCTTCAAGGAAACTTGAAGAAACACGACACAAAAAGGTAACTCACTTTCTTAATGGCGACAATTTTGTTGGTATTCTTATCTCTGGCCTTGTAAACCGTGGCAAACTAGAAAGAAAAATAGGAATAACGTAAGTTTATGGGAGTTTCTGTGTTTGCCTTTTTGCATTTTTACATTTCGCGAAGCAGAGAGCCCAGAGTTCCTTAGCGGACTCGCGGCGGCTGGAAACGTGGCGGGTCAGTCTCCGTCCAGCTCCAGGCTACTCTTTAGCAAGGAGAGGCCGCTCAGGGATTCACCCCCAGGATGTAAAGAAGGGGCAGCAAGTGCGTCTGGGAGGTTTCCCCCAAAGAGAATGAGCAGCCAAGCCAGACCTCTGGCCTCCACGGGAAAACCGGCAAAGGTGGAGGCGGCGCGAGGCTGTCCGCTCGGGGCCTTCCCTGTCCCTCCAGAGAGCCTCACCTGTCCCTCTCCAAGGAAGTCCAGCTTCTCATAACGCTTTGCCCGAGACTTCACGTCCAGAGCCATCCGGCGCCGCAAAGCCCGACTCCAGGCGAAAGGGGCGAACTCCCAGGACAGCACGAATTTAAAGCTACCTTAAAGCCTCCAACAGCCACTTCCGTCCACCCGGGTCCGCCGCATTAGTATCCCCGCCCCACTTCCGTGGTGGGCGGAGGAAGCTGCGCTAGGCCCGGGCGGTGGGCGTTCCCCACCCGTCACGTGACGCCTGTCGGTGCCTTAAGTGGAGCATCTTCAATGGCTGCTGTGTCACTCTGTTACCGTTTTAACTTGGGTATTTTCTACATTACCAGGCACTAGTCAGCGTTCTAATTTGGTGTTCTATGCTCGGGATTTGGTAGGTGTCTGTGAATGTAGAAGGTTTGGCCTTGTACCTGTTCTCGCTTTTTGGCTCTCGCTTGAGCGCGTCCTGTCGCCATGGTTGCTATGGACGCCAAACCCTGCTATCTCAGATTACTGAGACGAGTGCCAAGTTCTTACGGGCTGGTCAAGAGTATTCTTAGTCCAGTCCCTTTATGAAGAGGCAGGCCCAGGGAAACAAAATCCAACTCAACTGAAACGTGCTGTGGGAATCGGCTTCTAGTCCTCAGTTTTCTACTCGGTAAAATGGAAAAAATAAGGAACTACATCACAGGTGGTTGTGGGTATTAAATGAAACATGCAGAAAGCTTAGACATTAACTCAATTAATTGAGACAATGCTCAATTAACTGTTAGCAGTGATGAGTACCCAACCCCTTGATTATCATAAATTGCCATAACACACTAATTCATTTATTCAAAAAAATATATTGAGTGCTTTTCCTTTTTCATTTTTCCCTCTCTTACGCTGCTGATACTGAGTGTTTTCTATGTGCCAAGCACCATTGTAGAATCTGAGGTAACAGCAGGGAACAAAGATGCCTGCCTTCCAATGGGAGCAGATAAAAAACAAGTCAAATATGTGTTATGATACGTAGGTGATAAGCGCTATGGAGATAATAAAGCAGATAAAGGATAACAAATAAGGGCAGGAGCAGGGATGGAGGTTTTTAATAGGGTGGTACAAGAAAGGCATCACTAAAAACCCACTGGAGGGATTGGAGCAGACAAGTGATATGGCCTGACTCACTTTTAAAAGGTACACTCTGATGGGAGACTATATTATAGATTTCGAGGGACAAGGAAAAGAAAGAAGGCCTATTAGAGAACTATTGCAGTAATCCAGATGGCTCTACTAATGGATAATTACAAGGTTCTGAGCCAGAGCAGCTGTCAACCTAGAAATGTTCCCCTGCACCACCAGCCCCCCTGCCTTTTTTTCTTTTTCTTTCCTTTTTTTTTTTTTTTTTTTTTTTGAGACGGAGTCTTGCTGTGTCCCCCAGGCTGGAGTGCAGTGGCGCGATCTCGGCTCACTGCAAGCTCCGCCTCCCGGATTCACGCCATTCTCCTGCCTCAGCCTCCTGAGTAGCTGGGACTACAGGCGCCCACTACCGCGCCCGGCTAATTTTTTGTATTTTTTTTTTTAGTAGAGACGGTGTTTCACCGTGGTCTCGATCTCCTGACCTTGTGATCCGCCCGCCTCGGCCTCCCAAAGTGCTAGGATTACAGGCGTGAGCCACCGCGCCCGGCCTCCTTTTTTTTTTTTTTGAGACAAAGTCTAGCTCTGTTGCTCAGGCTGGAGTACACTGGCACAATCTGAGCTTACTGCAACCTCTGCCTCCAGGGTTCAAGCGATTCTCCTGCCTCAGCTTCCCGATTTGCTGGGATTACTGGCCCACTCCACCACACCCAGCTAATTTTTGTTATTTTTTAGTAGAGACGGGGTTTCACCATGTTGGCCAGGCTGGTCTCAAACTCCTGATCTCAGGTGATCCTCCCTCCTTGTCCTCCCAAAGTGCTGGTATTACAAGCATAAGCCCTGCGCCCAGCCTACATTTGATATTTCTAAGAGTTGAAAATCCTAAGTTTCAGAGATGTTTAAGAAAGTAGCAAAATACCAAGGCCAATAATTTAGTCATTTTTTTTTTAACTCTGTAATCAGACTGCCTGCATTTGATGGTGGCCCTATCAGTATTCAGCCACTAGATACAACTAGAGTAAATTACTTTGTTTCCAGTTTCTTCTTCTGTCATAGGATCTACTCAGAGGACTGCTCCAAGGCTTAAATGACCTCACACCTGCAAAGCCCTTAGAATAGTGTTTGACAACTAAGTATTTACTATATGTTAGCCATTATCTTTCAGTCCCTTGTCATTACTTGGGTCTAGGCAAAACTCACACGTTGCAGAAAACACACCATCTCTCTTGAGGCAAGTCATACCTAGTGGTGCTGTTGTCACAGTTTCTTCTGATAGATATCACTGAAATAGTAATTTAACCTCACTTGTAGAAATAAGCTAGTGAGCAGCTGGGTGCAGTGGCTCATGCCTGTAATCCAGCACTTTGGGAGGCCAAGGCAGGTGGATCACCTGAAGTCAGGAGCTTGAAACCAGCCTGGCCAACATGGTGAAACCCCGTCTCTACTAAAAATACAAAAATTAGCTGGGTGTGGTGGTGGGCACCTGTAATCGCAGCTACTAGGGAGGCTGAGGCAGGAGAATTGCTTGAACCCGCGAGGCGGAGGTTGCAGTGAGCCAAGATCGCACCATTGGACTCCAGCCTGGGTGACAAGAGTGAAAACTCCGTCTCAAAAAAAAAAAAAAAAAAGGTAGTGAGCTAAATTTGATGAAACTTGTGAGAATTGAGGTCCCCAAGTGTGCCATGGCATATGAGTTGGTAATCAGTATATTACAGCATGCTGCTGACAAGTAAATTCCCATTTTGGGACACTTAGGATAATGAAGACAGCATTTAGATGATATTCTGGGACAGTGAGATACTGTATATATAAACTATCATTTGAGCACTTTGAACCAAAGGAAAAAAAAAAAAAAAGAAAGTAGCATTACACATTTGCAAAGCATTTTTCAGTTTAAAAGCACTTCCACACGTCTGTATTTGCCAGCTTGTAAGATGGCCATGATGATCCTTGCCTTCTGGTATTAATCTTGTTGCGTAGTCTTCTCCCACAATGAAACAGGCCGTTCTGTGTGACCAATAAAATATGGCTGAAGTGTGATTTATGAGGCTAGAACATAAAAGGATGCTGTTGACTTGCATGCTTGGATTATTTGCTCTGGTGAAAGCCAGTCATGTCATGAATTCACTCAGGCAACCATGTGGAGAGAAACTAAGGCCTCCTGCCAACAGCCAGCATCGGCTTGTCAGCTATGTGAGTGAGCCATCTTGGAGGTGGATCAGCCAGCTTCAGCCAAGCCTTCAGATGACTGTAGCCTCAAGTGATTTCTAATTGCAACCGCATTAGGCACTGAGTCAAAACTGCCCAGTGAAGCTGCTTCTGAATTCCTGACCCAGAGAAACCAGACAAATTAAGAGTTTAGCCACTTAATTTTGGGGTCATTTGTTACAAAGTAATAGATAATACACTAATTTGATCCTGCCTATCACACTGTGTAGTACTGGAAAGAAAAACAGAAACTCGGACAAATTAAGCAATTTGCTGATTACGTATATTTAAGTGCCTAACCTCTAAATGAAAACACAGGCTATTTGACTGTAAGCCTCACCAGAAGTCTGTAATACTCTCCTTGGGAGCTCATCCTGTGACAGCAATTCCCACGGCATACTTTTTGCCATACCTATACTCACAAATTCTGTAACGGTGACAGATATTTTTCATTCTGACTTTCATGGCAGCAGCTATAGTAAAGGTTGCCTTCAGATATACATCCACAGTTCGACATTAGGATTTCTAACTGTTGGCTCACAGTATTACTCATACCACTCATCACTACCTGAATCCAAATTTATTTCTGAAAGCAAAATAATGGCCCTGGGTTTTTTGTTTTTTTTTTTTGAGATGGAGTTTTTCTCTTGTTGCCCAGGCTGGAGAGGCTGGCGTGCAATGGCGTGATCTCGGCTCACTGCAACCTCCGCCTCCCAGGTTCAAGCAATTCTCCTGTCTCAGCCTCCTGAGTAGCTGGGATTACAGGGATTACAGTCGTCCGCCACCACGCCCAGCTAACTTTTTGTATTTTTAGTAGAGACAAGGTTTCACCATGTTGGCTAGGCTGGTCTTGAACTCCTGATCTCAGGTGATCTGCCCGCCTCGGCCTCCCAAAGTGCTGGGATTAGAGACATGAGCCACCATGCCTGACCCGGCCCTGGGCTTTCTTTTGCTGAAATAAGAAAACTAAGGGATGGCAGCAGCACAGGAGCAAAGAACAGTGGTTGTTCTAAAGTAATTTTCCCAAATAATTTTTTTTTTTTTTTTAAGACAGAATCTCGCTCTGTCGCCTAGGCTGGAGTGCAGTTGTGTGACCTCCACTCACTGCAACCTCCGCCTCCTGGGTTCAAGCAATTCTCCTGCCTCAGCCTCCTGAGTAGCTGGGATTACAGGCACCTGCCACCACGCCCAGCTAATTTTTGTATTTTTAGTAGAGACGGGGTTTCACCATGTTGGCTAGGCTCGTCTTGAACTCCTGACATCAGGTGATCCGCCTGCCTCAGCCTTCCAAAGTGCTGGAATTACAGGTGTGAGCCACCACACCCAGCAATAAATTTTTAAATAATAAAAAAAAGAAATGAATCATGTTTTTCTTTTTTTTTTTCATGGAGTCTCACTCTGTCGAACAGGCTGGAATGCAGTGGCGCAATGTCGGCTCACTGCAACCTCTGCCTCCCGGGTTCAAGTGATTCGCTGGCCTCAGCTTCCCTGTAGCTGAGATTACAGGTGCGTATCACCATGCCTGGCTAATTTTTATGTTTTTAGTAGAGATGGGGTTTCACCATGTCTCCCAGGCTGGTCTTGAACTCCTGACCTCAGGTGATCAACCTGCCTTGGCCCCCCAAAGTGCTGGTATTACAAAGCGTGAGCCACTGCACCTGGCCTGAATCATGTTTTTCAATGAGTCACCAGAACAGCTTATTGCTAGCATCAAACCCCAATCCCTATCTCATATTTGTGCTGAACAACATGTACACTAAGCTACAGCAAAAAATTTATAAGAGAAGTAGATCAACTCTGTGTAGTAGTAGAAATAAGTAAAAATTAACCCACAGGTAACTGAGTAAATACAGAAACATACTCAAAACCAATTCTATTTCTTGCTCATGAGTTACCGTTAACTCTCAGGGACCACTTCTTTAAAGCATATTCTGGAAATCATTAAAGGTATGGAAGAGAATTTATTTAGCTTTGTGAGGTTTTACTTCATAATACACATACCCTTGGCACAGGAGGGGCCCCATTCAAGTTTCATAAACTGCTTAATAAGTAAATATTTATGTTGATTTTATGAGGCTTTGAGACATTAAGTTTGAGAAAGTTAATGGTTATCAGGATTTGCATACAAGATCACAAAACAGTAAAATAAACCAAAGAACAAGACTTCCTTACAACCTCCGAAACATAATAAATTGCAATTTCTAGTGAAATCTTTATTCCTATGCTATATTCATTTTGGTCTCTTATTTTCCATTTTATACTCTTTGACTTTCTTGGAACCTTTTGTATAATCTCCTCTATCTTAATAGTATAGTCACCTATTTTAGCTTGACTATATTTTTATCATTCAGAGTAGGATACACTTACTAAGCCAGTTATACTCCAGTAAACTTGTGAATGAAAAAACATTAGAGAACAGAGAATTAAGAACAAGTAATAGAGTCATTATTTCACTGATCCTCACCTAATTTCAGGAAAATCATGTACCTAAAACAGCAGTTCTGACTGATAAATTTTTCCATGTCTAAACAGAAAGAAAAGTGAAATTATAAGAATCCTATGATAGTTTACTATACGTTATGTGCTTTTAATAGTTCAACACTGGTAATGTTTGAAAATCAAGAGTAAATTAATAGGCTAACATTTAAAAATGTATACTTTAATAAGTATAAAGTGTATAAATAATTAGGTAAGCTTGTGGAGAAGCTGACCAAGATACATAAATTAGGAAATACAAGTGTCCATCTAAATTTTCTATATTTCATTTTTTTCATAGTATTTATTAAAGGTGTTTAATATACAGTTTCTCATCTGTCATTTTGGAAGTCCTTTATTGTACAGACAATTCTATTGTCTGATGACAAACAGCAGCCACCATGGTTATTCAGGACCTCCACGCTGAAAAGGGAAAAATAAAGCAGTAAGATTAGATGTTAAATTGACCCAGGAAATGTTTTGATGGTAACTTTACAAATTTATACAATCTTCAGCAAGTAATCTTTGGTGGTTTTTTTTTGTTTGTTTTTTTTTTTTTTTTTTTTTTTTGAGACGGAGTCTCGCTACAGTCACCCAGGTTGGAGGCGTAGGAGCTGATCTCGCTCACACTGCAGTTCGGCCCCAGGTTCACGCCATTCTCCTGCCTCAGCCTCCGAGTAGCTGGGACTACAGTCGCCCGCCACCACGCCCGGCTAGTTTTTTGTATTTTTAGTAGAGACGGGGTTTCACCATGTTAGCCAGGATGGTCTCGATCTCCTGACCTCGTGATCCACCCGCCTCGGCCTCCCAAAGTGCTGGGATTACAGTGTTTGTTTGTTTTTGAGACGGACTCTCACTCTGTCGCCCAGGCTGGAGTGCAGTGGCCGGATCTCAGCTCACTGCAAGCTCCGCCTCCCGGGTTTACGCCATTCTCCTGCCTCAGCCTCCCAAGTAGCTGGGACTACAGGCGCCCGCCACCTCGCCCGGCTAGTTTTTTGTATTTTTTTAGTAGAGATGGGGTTTCACCATGTTAGCCAGGATGGTCTCGATCTCCTGACCTCGTGATCTGCCCATCTTGGCCTCTCAAAGTGCTGGGATTACAGGCTTGAGCCACCGCGCCCGGCCAATCTTTGGTTTTTAAAAAATAGTTTTGAATTAGTCAAAACTTTAGGGTACTCATATCAATTCTTTTTTTTTTTGAGACAGAGTTTCCAGAGTTTCACTCTTGCTGCCCAAGCTAGAGTGCAGTGGTGCCATTTTGGCTCACTGCAACCTCCGCCTCCTGGGTTCAAGAGATTCTCCTGCCTCAGCCTCCCAAGTAGCTGGGATTACAGGCACCCGCCACCACATCCAGCTAATTTTTGTATTTTTAGTAGAGACAGGGTTTCACCATATTGGCCAGGCTGGTCTCCAACTCCTGACCTCAGGTGATCCACCTGCTTTGGCCTCCCAAAGTGCTGGGATTACAGGCGTGAGCCACCATGCCCAGCCCTCTTATCAATTCTTATAAACATAATGTCAGACCTGGAAGGGACTCAAGGTTGACCTGTCCTTAAATTTCTTGGTATCAAGAGCTCTTTACACTCTGAAAAATTATTGAGGACCCCAAAGAACTGTTTTTTTATGTGATTATATCTATTGACATTGATATACCACGCATATTTACAGAGGGATTTGACTATGGTGTGTTTCTCGTAGTCTTGGCCTACCTGACCATCCTGTCTTAGCTCTGACCACACTCTGACATGACAATAGGAGTAGCATGTAAATCAGCAAATGAAATCCCCAAAGCCCAAATGTTATGGTGTTTTGCATAGCCTTGGGACAAAGAGCAACGACTTACTTGGATAAATTCAATTTCTTCTTGAGACACAAGTTTCCTTCTGTATTTCTGAGGTAATGTTTTTATTATTTCTGCAGTATCTGGTGGACCCTGATACATCAACAAATCTGGTGATTTACTTCCCTTAGAATGTTGTGAAATTACAGAAGAGTGAGATGGTAGCCCTGCTGATCTCAAAGCTTCCGATACTGAAATTAAAAAAAAAAAAAAAAAAGACCGTATTAGAGAAATTGTTCAGATGTCAAAATACTGAGTCTTAAAATACTATCAAATAATCAAGTCATTCTTGAAATGAAGTCATTCTTCAAATAAATCTTGAAGTACTATAATTCCAAAAGGTAAATATTGTAGGGTAACTCAGTTGGCTATACATATTTCATAAAGGTTTCTAAAAACAAATAAGGGGGTAGCTTTAAAATTTTTATATATTTATTGTTTAGAGATGGGGTCTTACTTTGTTGTCCAGGCTGATCTTGAACTCCTGGGCCCAAGCAAGCATCCTGCCTCAGCCTCCTGCTATCCCACCTCAGCCTGTGAGTAGTTAGGACTATAGGCATGTGCCATTGCACCCAGCAAAGGAGCAGTTTTAAGTAAATGAATTACAAAAATGTAAAATAATGAAATTTCTAGTTAGTGGAATTCGACCCTTTAGGGGAACCTACACTACTTAAGCTTATCTCACATAACCACTCATAGGCCAACACATGGTGGAGTTTACAGGTAATATCTTACAACAAGGAATAAGAAAGTCAGTAAATGTAAATGAGGGTAGTTTTCTCAGTATCTTCACACTTGTTTATCTTAATTCTTCAATAGTTATAATAAGTTAAAAATATACCTATAAAATGTGTTGAAATTGCCTGAATTAAAGCAAGAGAAGCACAGAGGATCTGGTTTAAAAAAAAAAAAGGGTGGGAATCAGAGAAAAACAGAACCCTTTCAGAATCTTCTCCCATTAATTTCAAATAAATGCTAAGGATTAAGGCAATCCAAAAAATATTTACTGACTAGATGAATAGATAAATGAATGAATGAAAGAAAAGATGGTTGATGAGGAAAGAAACATAGGAAGGGTTATTATTTTCACAGTCTCTGCAAATGGAAGCATGGGAGAATCTTCTAAAGGATAGGAGACAATAAAGGTAGGACAAAATTTAGCCCATATAAACTCACTAGAAATTCAGAGACATCTTCTGTTGAGTCACTACCCTTTAAAATAGGGGTAATAAAGGCCAGGTGTGTGGCTCATGCCTGTAATCCCAGCACTTTGGAAAGCCAAGGCAGGCAGATCACCTGAGATCAGGAGTTCCAGACCACCCTACGCAACATGGCGAAACCCTGTCTCTACTAAAAATACAAAAATGAGTCAGGCGTGCTGGTGTATGCCTGTAATCCCAGCTACTAAGGAGGTTGAAGCACAAGAATTGCTTGAACCTGGGAGGGGGAGGCTGCAGTGTGCCAAGATAGCACCACTGTACTCCAGCCTGGGAGACAGAGCAAGACCCTGTCTCAAAAAGTAAAATAAAATAGAGGTAATAATTTTTTTTTTTTTTGAAACAAAGTCTTGCCCTGTCACCCAGGCTGGAGTGCAGTGGCATGATCTCGGCTCACTGCAACCTCCGCCTCCTGGGTTCAAGCAGTTCTCCGCCTCAGCCTCCCGAGTAGCTGGGACTATAGGAGCCCACCACCATGCCTGGCTAATATTTTTGTATTTTTTAGTAGAGACAGGGTTTCACCATGTTGGCCTGGCTGGTCTCGAACTCCTGACCTCAGGTTATCCGCCTGCCTCCGCCTCCCAAAGTGCTGGGATTACAGGTGTGAGCCACTGCGCCTGGCCATAAGTTAATTTCTACTTGCATGCTACATAGGGCACTACTTTGATCGAAGGTCCAATAGTCTTAACTGATTTTTAAATGAGAAATATTGCCTATAATAAAATACTCATTTATAAATATTCACGTACACAATTTTAAAAGAAATCTAAATAAAATACAACTTACCATTGGGTTTAGGATTGTCTCTTCTGTCAGGAAACCTTATTAATGGAGTGTGTGGTTTGACTACCTAAAGGAAAAATAATATGCATGAAAAACAATCTCATTAACTAAAAGAAATGATCTACTAAACCTCATAAATAGATACTTTTGTTAAACTTACTATTTGACAGCAACTTTAAATTATACTCTTCCCCAACCAGGAAAGCTGGTCTATGAATTATTAACTTGTCTATCTGGTAAACACAACTTTGTACTTTATATATAATCACAAGACTTTCATTGTACTATCGAAGGTGTACTTCAAAGCAACCCAATGGAGGAGATGATGTGGATTTTATGTTGCATGACTTATAGATTGGTAAGAATTGAAAGCTGGCTGAGCACAGTGGCTTATGCCTGTAATCCCAACACTTTGAGAGGCCCAGGCGGGCAGACTGCATGAGGTCACGAATTCAAGACCAGCCTAGCCAAGATGGCGAAACCCCATCTCTACTAAAAAAATAAAAAAAATTAGCAGGGTGTGGTGGTGGGCGCCTGTAATCCCAGCTACTCAGGAGGCTGAAGCAGAGAATTGCTTGAACCCGGGAGGTGGAAGTTGCTGTGAGCCAAGATCGAGCCACTGCACTCCAGCCTGGGCGACAGAGTGAGGCTCTGTCTCAAAACAAACAAACAAACAAATACTTCTCTATTAGCTGTTTCTTCACTTTCATAGCCAAGCTTCTTAAGAGAATGTTCTATCTGTCCTATTGTCACTCCCCTATTTAAAAGTTTGAAAACTGGCTGGGATCGGTGGCTCATGCCTGTAATCCCAGCACTTTGGGAGGCTGAGGCAGGAGGATGGCTTGAGCCCAGGAGTTTGAGACCAGCCTGGGCAAGAAGGTGAGACTCCCTCTCCACAACTTAAAATAAAAAAAAAAGAAGTTTGAAAAATGTTCCACAGCTTTCACGATAAAGTTCAAACTCTTATTTGGCACTCACAACACCCATCGTGATCTGGCCTCTCCTTACTTTGCCAGCCTTTCTCCCCAACTCTCTTATGTACCTGTTGCTCCAGGTATTCTGAAGTACTTTTCCTTTCCCCAATTCATCCTGCTATTTATCCCCATTCCATCTAGAGCTTATGTCCTCTGCCATGAAATCTCCCTCCCTCCCATCCCATTCCACTTCCATGCCTATCCTTCTGACTGCTTATCCTTTACAACAGCTCACATGTCACTCTTCTCTAAGAACTTTTCCCAAATTCCAAAGTCTGAGTTAAAAACTCCTCCTTATATTTTCAGAGGACAGGTAAGTTAGCCAATGATTATAGGAGAGTGCTAAGCTCCAGGACAGTCAGAGACAGAAAATTAAGCACTTCTGCAGCAGCATTCCTGTTACATGGTAAATGTCCAAGAAACAGTTGCCAAATAAGTGAATAAACCTTTTGTAAGTTAGGTCTAACTGTATAGGCATGTAAATATGTATTATATACTTATACAAATGTACATACACTGCAGAGAAAGAATCATTTGCAACACTGCTTTTATATACTTAAAAACATGATTTAATATGGCCTTATAGGCCAGGCACGGTGTCTCACACCTGTAATCCTAGCACTTTGGAAGGCCGAAGCAGGCGGATCACTTGAGGTCAGGAGTTCAAGACCAACCTGGTCAACATGGTGAAACCCTGTCTCTACTAAAAATACAAAAATTAGCTGGGTTTGATGGTGCACGCTTGTAATCCCAGCTACTCAGGATGCTGGGGCATGAGAAATCACTTGAACCCAGGAGGTGGAGGTTGCAGTGAGCCAAGATTGTGCCACTGCACTCCAGCCTGGGCGACAGAGCAAGACTTCATCTCAAAGAAAAATAACAACAATAATAATAATATGGTCTTATAAATTAAATTCCCACTCTGTTTGGTATCTCTACTTTTTAACAACAAAAAAAAATTATTTTGAGATAGGGTCTTGCTCTGTCACCCAGGCTGGAGTGCAGTGGTGTGATCACAGCTCATTACAGCCTCAACCTCCCAGGCCCAAGTGATCCTCCCACCTCAGCCTCCAAAGTAACTGGGACTATAAGTGTGCCCCACCACGCCTGGCTAATTTTTAACATTTTTTGTGGAGATGGGGTCTCCCTATGTTCCTTACGTGGGTCTTGAACTCCTGGACTTAAGCGATCCTCCTGCCTTGGCCGCCTAAAGTATGGGGATTACAGGCATGAGCCACTGCACCCAGCCCTACAAAGTGTTTTAAATGCAAAAAAGTAGAATGGCATAAGATAAACCCTGATATATTTATCACACAACTTTAACAATAATATATTCAACCTTATTTCATCATCCCTTCCCTGATTAAACAAATCCTATACATTTAATCCCATCTCATCTGTTAATACCTTCCACACATTACTGACAAACAGAATTTTTGTTAAATCATAACCCCAATACTTTTTTTTTTTTTTCCAATTTGAAAGCAGTGAAGCCAGGCTCAGTGGCTCATGCATGTAATCCCAGCACTTTGAGAGGCTGAGGCAGGAGGATCACTTGAGCCCAGGAGTTCGAGACCAGCCTGGGCAATATAGTGAGACCCTGTCTCTACCAAAAATCTAAAAAGTTAGCTGGGCAGGTGGCGTGGGCCTGTCGTGCCAGTTACTTGGGAGGCTTAGTTGGGAAGATCACTTGAGCCCGAGAGGTTGAGATACAGTAAACCAGACAAGATCATGCTACTGCACTGCAGCCTGGGCAACAGCAAGATCCTGTCTCAAAAAAAAAAGTCACTCTTTATTAACTAACCAGATTACAAATATAATCATGGTAGACACCTTAGTTCACCCTAGTTTTTGTTCAAGTGGGCCCCAATACTTTTGCCACACTTAACAATAATTCCTAGGCCGGGCGCGGTGGCTCAAGCCTGTAATCCCAGCACTTTGGGAGGCCGAGGTGGGCGGATCACGAGGTCAGGAGATTGAGACCATCCTGGCTAACACGGTGAAAACCCGTCTCTACTAAAAATACAAAATAACTATCCGGGTGTGGCGGCCTGCATTCCCAGCTACTCAGGAGGCTGAGGCAGGAGATTGGCGGGAACCCGGGAGGCGGCGCTTGCAGTGAGCCGAGATCGCGCCACTGCACTCGAGCCTGGGCGACAGAGTCAGACTCCGTCTCAAAAAAAAAAAAAAACCAGTAATTCCTACTATCATCTGATATTCAGCTTATGCTCTCATTTCCCCTTCTTGATTGGGTGTGGTGACTCACATCTGTAATCTCAGCACTTTGGGAGTCTGAGGCAGGTGGATTTCTTGAGCTCAGGAGTTTGAAACCAGCCTGGGCAACATGGCGAAACCCTGTCTCTACAAAAAATACCAAAAAATTAGCTGCGAGTGGTGTTGCACACCTTTAGTCCCAGCTATTTCAGGGAATGAGGCAGGAGGATCCACTTGAACCTCGGGAGGTCAAGGCTGCAGTGAGCCATTATCGCGCCACTACACTCCAGCCTGTGTGACAAAGTGAGACTCTCTCAAACAAAACAAAACAAAAATTTCCTTCTCAATTGTCTTTTTACATTCTAAATACAAATATGACAAACAAAGAACTCCAACTGCATATTAGTTGGATAACTAAGAAGCCAATCTGAAAAGGCTCCCACTGCAACCATATGACATTCTAGAAAAGGTCAAACTATCCATCTAAGATTTTTTTCTTTTTTTTCTGAGACGGAGTCTCGCTCTGTCGCCCAGGCTGGAGTGCAATGGTGCGATCTCAGCTCAATGCAATCTCCACACAGGTTCAAGTGATTCTCCTGCCTCAGCCTCCTGAGTAGCTGGGACTACAGGTAAGTGCCGCCATGTCCAACTAATTTTTGTATTTTTAGTAGAGATGGAGATTCTCCATGTTGGCCAGGATGGTCTCAATCTCTTGACCTCGTGATCTGCCCACCTCGGCCTCCCAAAGTGTTGGGATTTCAGGCGTGAGCCACAGTGCTCGGCCCCATCTAAGATTTATTCATGCCTTTTCATGGCTTGATAGCTCATTTCTTTTTAGTGCTGAATAATATTTCAATATCTGGATGTACCACAGTTTATCAATTCACCTACTGAAGGATATCTTGTTTGCTTCTAAATTTTGGTAATTATGAATAAAGCTGCTATAAACATCTGTGTGAAGCTTTTATGTGGACATAAGTTTTCAACTCACTTGGGTAGATACTATGGAGTGTAATGGCTAGATCGTACGGTAAGATTATGTTTCCTTTTGTATGAAATTGCCAAACTGGGATCAGTGCCGTGGCTGACGCCTGTAATCCCAACACTTCAGGAGGTCAAGGCAGGTGGAGCTCTTGAGTCCACGAGTTCAAGACCAGCCTGGGCAACATAGTGAAACCCTGACTCTACAAAAAATACAAAAATTAGGCATAGTGGCATGTGCCTAAAAAAGAAAGAAATTGCCAAACCGTCTTCCAAAGTGGCTGTACCATTTTGCATTCCCACCAGCAATGAATGAGAGTTCCTGTTAGGTGGGACAGTAATAAGAATTCACATCTTTGTCAACATTAAGTGTTGTCAAGTGTTTCGGATTCTGGCCATTCTGATAGGTGTGTAATGGTTGTCTTAAATTGAAATTCTCTAATAACATATGATGTTGAGTATCTTCTCTTTTTTTGAGACAGAGTCTCACTCTGTCTCCCAGGCTGGAGTACAATGGCGCGATCTCGGCTCACTGCAACCTCCGCCTCCCAGGTTTAAGCAATTCTCCTGCCTCAGCCTCCCAAGTAGCTGGGATTACAGGTGCACACCACCACACCTGGCTAATTTTTGTACTTTTAGTAGAGATGGGGTTTTGCCATATTGGCCAGGCTGGTCTCAAACTCCTGACCTCAGGTGATCCATCCACCTAGGCCTCCCAAAGTGCTGGGATTATAGGCGTGAGCCACTGTGCCTGGCTGAGTATCTTTTCATTAGACCTATTTGTCATTTGTATATCTTTTTTTTTTTTCTTTTGAGACAGGGTTATGCTCTGTTGCCCAGGCTGGAGTACAGTGGTGTGATCTCAGCTCAGTGCAACCTCAACCTCCCGGGCTCAAGCAATCCTCCCACTTAAACTGATCCTCCCACTTCAGCCTCCCAAGTAGCTGGGACTACAGGTGTGCACCACCACACCCAGTTAACTTTTTTTTTTTTTTTTTTGAGACGGAGTCTCGCGCTGTCGCCCAGGCTGGAGTGCAGTGGCCGGATCTCAGCTCACTGCAAGCTCCGCCTCCCGGGTTCACGCCATTCTCCGGCCTCAGCCTCCCGAGTAGCTGGGATTATAGGCGCTGCCACCTCGCCCGGCTATTTTTTGTATTTCTTAGTAGAGACGGGGTTTCACCGTGTTAGCCAGGATGGTCTCGATCTCCTGACCTCGTGATCCGCCCATCTCGGCCTCCCAAAGTGCTGGGATTACAGGCTTGAGCCACCGCGCCCGGCCCCCAGTTAACTTTTGTATTTTTTGTAGAGACAGGCTTTCACCATGTTGGCCAGGCTGGTCTTGAACTCCAGGGCTCAAGCGATCCACCCAGTTCAGCCTCCCAAAGTGTGTATATTTTCTTTGATGAGGTGTCTGTTCAGCTGTTTTGCCCATTTTAAAATTCAGTCATTTATTTTTATTTATTTTCTTGTTGTTGAGTTCTTCTGTTTCCTTTTTTCTTTTTTTTCTGAGACGGAGTCTCGCTGCAACCTCCGTCTCCCAGGTTCAAGCAATTCTCCTGCCTCGGCCTCCTGAGTAGCTTGGATTACAGGCGCCCGCTACCACACCCAGATAATTTTTGTACTTTTAGTAGAGATGGGGTTTTGCCATGTTGGCCAGGCTGGTCTCAAACTCCTGAACTCAGGTGATCTGCCCGCCTTGGTCTCCCAAAGTGCTGGGATGACAGGCATGAGTCACCATGTCCGACCTTATGTTTTCTATAGTAGTCTTTTATCAGATATGCCTTTTGAAAGTATTTTCTCCCAATATGTGGCTTGCCTTTTTTTGACAGTGTCTCACAGAGCAGAAGTTTTTTAATGAAGTCCAGCTTATCAATTAATTTTTTTATGGGTCATGCCTTTGGTGTTATATCTAAAAAGTCATTGCTAAACCTAAGGTTAGTTTTATTTTCTCCTATAAGGATTGATTTTATAGATTTGCATTTTGCATTTAGGTCTAGGATCCATTTTGACTTAATTTTTGTGAAGGACATGAGGTCTGATGGATCTCCAATTTTTTCAGCACCATGTTGAAAGACTATTTTGTCTCCATTGTATTCCCTTTGCTTCTTTTGTCAAAGATCAGTTGACTATCTCTTTATTTTTACCTTTTCAAATCTCAGTTTTAGCTATGCCTCTTATAAATAGTATAGCACTGGATTTTCATTTGTTAGCCAGTCTGAAAATGTTTTACTTTATTATTTATTTTTTGAGACCAGCTCTTGCTTTGTTACACAGGCTGGGGTGCAGTGGAGTGATCGTGGTTCACTGCAGCGTCAAACTCCTGGGCTCAAGTGATCTTTCCACCTCAGCCTCCTGAGTAGCTAGGACTACAGGTACACATCACACACCACCCCTCCTGCCTGGCTAATTTTTATAGAGACAGGGTCTTGCTATGTTGCCTAGGCTAATCTTGAACTCCTGGCTTAAGCAGTCTTCCCACCTTGGCTTCCCAAAGTGTTGGGATTACAGGTGTGAGCCACCGTGCCCAGCCAGCTTTGTCTTTACTTAATGTTCTGAGACCATGCTACGTGACTTCCTATCAGTTTGTGCCAATCAGTCTTTTGGCACTCTTCTCTTCCTTCAAGATATGGATCAACAACCAAATTCTAAGCTCTACGTTTTTTTTTTTGAGTCAGGGTCTAGCTCTGTTGTCCAGACTGGAATGCAGAGGCATGATTATGGCTCACTGTAGCCTTGATCACCCGGGCTCAATCTTCCCACATCAGCCTCCTGAGTAGCTGGAACCACAGGTGCACGTCACCATGCTCAGCTAATTTTTTACAATTTTTATAGAGATGGGGTCTTGCTATGTTGCCCAGGCTGGTCTTGAACTCCTGGGCTCAAGCCATCCTCCTGCCTCAAACTGTTGGGATTACAGGCATACACCAGTGAGCCAAAGTGTTGGGATTACAGGCATACACCAGTGAGCCTGGCCTAAACTCTATCTCTTACTGGCACTGTAGTCCTAATAGGCTTGTCACAGAGATACTCAATACATTTTGCTAATGTTATATGTAATTATTACATAATATTAGCACATACTTTGTTATTTATTTTTTGAGACCAGGTCTTGCTCTGTTAGCCTGTTACACAGGCTGGGGTGCAGTGGGGTGATTGTGGTTCACTGCAGCATCAAACTCCTAGGCTTAAGTGATATTATGTTAGCATATTGGTAGTATTCTTTTCCTTTTTTTTTTTTTTTAAGAGTGCAGTCACGAACCTGGTATGAATTCTAAATATGTGAGTACAGGTCTTTGTTCCTATGTTAGAAGGGCACAGACCATTCCTTACTGTATATCTCACGGTTTCTTCATTTGTTTGCATGTATCAGCTGTTAGTATTGCTTTGGACTCTACCATTTTAACCAACTACCACAATTTGTTTATGCAAAAGACAGACATATAGATTGTTTCTGGTTTGGGGGCTAACAGAAACAGAGCCAGGGACCCCAAGGCAGCATGTACAGTACCTACCTGCTGAGATGCCACACTCCTGCTGCTAGGCTGGAATCCCTCAGCTCTGGACCCCAGTTCTTTGCTAGTAACTCTTTTTTCTCTATGAACATTTTGGTACAGAGACTATGTGCATTCACTTCTCTTGAGCAGTAAACTTATGAGTAGAATTGCTGGGTCATAGGGTAGATACATGCTTAACTATTAGAGACTGACAGCTTTCCAAAGTGGCTGTAACATTTTATATTCCCACCAGCACTACTGAGGGTTTCAGAGGCTTCACATTCTTATCAACACTGACATCTAAATTTTAGTCATTTTGGTGGATGTGTAGGACCTCATGGTTTTAATTTTTATTTTCCTGGCAAGTAATGATATTGAGCCCCTTTAAAAATGTTCATTGCTCATTTGGGTATCTTTTGTGCAACACCAAGTCTTTTACCCATTTTTAAATTGTTATATGTTATTGATACATATGGTTATATATTATGGATAACAGACCTTTGTCAGATAGTCTCTCAGTCCTTACAGAATCTTTAACTAGTTAATGCTCAATAACTACCCACTGAATAAGTGAGGATCATTCACTGCAATGGGACCAAAAACTGGGATCTAGGATTATCATTCAGACAACAACTTCAGGAATTTAGAAAAAGGTCTTTTAAGAGATGTACTTATATAAAGCGAAATATACTTCTCATATCAAAGATAAAAGTCAATCATAAAATAAAACACTTTCAGGGTTCAAAGACTATGTAAACCAACCACAAAAGCGGAGGTTGTGTCCCACTTATATAATAATTTTACCTAAGTTAGAACCGCAGCTGGAGAAACAAATAAAAAGGCTATCAGGAGTTAGTAGCTGATAGGTGGATTAACGAAGTTACTTTAGCTGTCTATCTAAACCAAGTGAAAACAGGCTTGTGAAACCAACGCTTATACACACACACACACTAATTAAGCTTAAATAACATTTTTCTATTCCCCTCATCTGGCGTGTAGCCAGACACTTGGAGAGGCTGGGGAGCACCCGCTCTGGCGAGGGCGCAGTACGCGGCGCCAGTTGCCCGACCATTCCCAAGACCTTGAAGGGACACTGGGTCAGATCCAGGGTTCACTTCCTTCCACGCCCCGCTACCGCCTTCCTTCCGATTGGCTGATCGGGGGGCACCACCGCCAATCCTAGACGGTGATTGGCCAGGCTACCGCCAGGGCCGCCTCACCCACAGACGCCTAAGACTAACAAGGTCCTGGCGGAGGAGCCGGGCACCCCGGCAGTAGGTACAGGACCTACCTGCGAAGATGCTGCACGCTTCGCCAGGCTGGAACCCTCGGCGCCGGACCCACCTCACTGCCCGGCCCTAGAGGCTCAAAGTCCCATCCTGACACACACACGCGGGCGCCGCCGCTGGCCCTCCGCAGAGGCGCGGTCACCGCGCAGATTCTGCCCACCGCCTTTCCTCCCCGACGCCGTCGCTATAGTCAGCACCGTCCTACCGGCCAAGGTGCGGAAACGCGACAAATTGCTTTACCTGAACGACCCTACTGGCAGACGCCATCTTGCTGCCCATCATGACCCCTAGAAGGGGCAGTTTCCGGGGCGCGAGCTAGCCGCGGCGATCACCGAAGTCCCGGGCGGCTGGGGGCGGTGCTTCTCGGGACGTCGCGGAGGCGGAGACCGGACTGGGCCCGCCTCCGCCGTGGGGCTGGCCCCGCCCCCTGTGCCTAACCACCCCCCCCACCACCACCCCACCCCCTTCTCCCTCCTAAGATCGACCCACGTGTGTTCTATTGTTTCGTTTTGAGGACAAAGTTTTGTTACGGTGGGTCTCTTTTGCTCATATGCCTATAAATTGTCTAGGACCATTTCCTTTCCAGAAAGCAAGTTTATAATTTCGAAACAGTTCAAAATTTTATCTGGAACCAAATAAATAATATAACCTTCTGATCTGCCAGTTCTTGCAAAGATTTAAAAAATTAAAGAAAAACAAAAACCCTGCGGTTTCCTAAAATGAATAATTTTGTTAAAACGGTAGTGGCAGGCTCACAAGAGTTTACTCTGGCTTAAAAAGGGTCATGTCACCGTCTTTTGCTGATTGGCATTGCTTGATTGTAATTTGGTTTCTGTTTTCTTTACCGTTTATTACTCCTGATATTGAATTGCTGGGCCTTTGCTTCAAGTTGAGATAACTCAAAAATTCACAAATATTTGAAACGTAAGCCACCCATATCTTTTCCCCAAAGTTACATTATGAGCGGGGCGCTATGACTCACGCCTGTAATCCCAGCACTTCGGGAGGCTGAGGCGGGCGGATCACTTGAGGTCAGGAGACTAGACTGGCCAACATAGTAAAACCTGTCTCTACTAAAAATACAAAAATTAGCCGGGCGTGGTGGCGGGCACCTGTAGTCCCAGCTACTCAGGAGGTGAGGCAGGAGAATTGCTTGAACCTAGAAGGCAGAGGTTGCAGTAAGCCGAGATTGCGCCACTGCACTCCAGCCTGAGCGACAGAGGGAGACTCTGTCTCACACACACACACAAAAGTTACATTACATTCTGTGATAAATAATGCTTAGGTTATATATAGTATTGTAAGCTTGACCAATGTGTTTGATGATATACATCAGTGATTCTAAGTCTTGGGATCTTTTTAGAAATATAAATTACTGAACCCAAATATGGTCTATTCGGATTCAGTGTCCCTAGAGAGGCCATTAACCCGTTTTTTTTGTTTTGTTTTGTTTTTTTTGAGATGGAGTCTTGCTCTGTTGCCCAGCCTGGACTGCTGTGGCGTGGCGTGATCTCGGCTCGCTGCAACTTTTGCCTACTGGACTCAAGCAATTCTCCAGCCTCAGCCTCCCGGCGCCCGCCACCACGCCTGGTTAATTTTTGTATTTTTAGTAGAGACAGAGTTTCACCATATTGGCCAGACTAATCTCCAACTCCTGGCCTCAAGTGACCCACCCATCTCGGCCTCCCTAAGTGCTGGTATTACAGGTGTGAGCCACTGCGCCTGGCCCCATTTTAATTATTTTCTTTTTTTCTTTTTTTTTTTTTTTTGAGACTGATTATCAGCTCAGGCTGGAGTGCAGTGGCGCCCATCTGCACTAGCTCAAGGAGACTCCGTCTCAAAAAAAAAAAAAAGCTTTAACCTTTTAACCCCGTCTCTACTAAAAATACAAAATTATTTTCAAATGTGCAGTTCAGTCACATTAAGTACATTCACATTGTTGGGCAATTGTTACCATCTTCAGAAACTGTACCCATTAAACAAAAACTTATTCCTCCTTTCCTCAAACTCTGAAAACTATCATTTTACTTTCTGTCTCTATGAATTTGACTACTGTAGGTACTTCATGTAAGTGGAAACATAACCGTATTTGTCCTTTTGTAATTAGCTTTTTTCACTTAGCATGTCTTCAAAGTTCATTCATGTTGTAGAATTTATCAGAATTTCCTTCTTTTTTAAGGCTGAAAAATATTCCATTATATGTGTATACCACATTTTGCTTATCCATTCATCTGTGAATTTTTTTTTTTTTTTTTTTTGAGACGGAGTCTTGCTCTGTCACCCAGGCTGGAGTGCAGTGGTACGATCTCGGCTCACTGCAAGCTCCGCCTCCCGGGTTAGCGGCAGGAGAATGGCGTGGCGGCAGGAGAATGGGCAGCCTCCCAAGTAGCTGGGACTACAGGTGCCGCCACCACGCCAGGCTAATTTTTTTGTATTTTTAGTAGAGACGGGGTTTCACCTTGTTAGCCAGGATGGTCTAGATCTCCTGACCTCGTGATCCACCCTCCTTGGCCTCCCAAAGTGCTGGGATTAAAGGCACGAGCCACCACACCCAGCAGATTCTTCTTTTTTTTTTTGGAGACAGAGTCTCACAGTGACACACCCAGGCTGGATGCCATGGCATGATCTCAGCTCACTGCAACCTCTGCCTCCTTGGTTCAAGTGATTCTCCTGCCTCATCCTCCCGAGTAGCTGGGATTACAGGTACCCACCACCACACCCAGCTAATTTCTGTATTTTTAGTAGAGATGGGGTTTCTCCATGTTGGCCAGGCTGATCTCGAACTCCCGACCTCAGGTGATCCGCCCGCCTTGGCCTCCCAAAGTGCTGGGATTACAAGTGTGAGCCACTGCACCTGGCCTGGTTCAATGCTTTTTAAAAAAATTTCATTTGAGACTCCTTTGACCTATGCCTCATTTAAAAGTATGTTCAGTTTCCAAGTGTTTGGAAATTTTCCTGTTATTCGACTGTTACTGATTCCTCATTTAATTCCATTGTAGTCAGAACACAGTCTATAATTTCAATTCTTTTATATTTGTGAAATTTATTTATTTATTCATTTATTTATTTTGAGATGGAGGCTTGCTCTGTCGCCCAGGCTGGAGTGCAGTGACACCATCTAGGCTTACTGCAAGCTCCGCCTCCCAGGTTATGCCATTCTCCCACCTCAGCCTTCTGAGTGGTTGGCACTACAGGCGCCCACCACCACACCCAGCTAATTTTTTGTATTTTTAGTAGAGACGGGGTTTCACCGTGTTAGTCAGGATGGTCTCGATTTCCTGACCTCATGATCCGCCCCCCTTGGCCTCCCAAAGTGTTGGGATTACCGGCATGAGCCACCCCATTATTTTGTCATCCAGGATATGGTCTGTTCTACAAGCACTTGAAAAGAAAGTGTTCTACTGTTGTTTGGTGGAGTATTCCATGAATGTTGATTAGCTCCTGTTACTCCATATGTGCTATTATGACAAAATACCTTAGTTTGGGTAATTTATAACAACAGAAATTTACTTCTCATGTTCAGGAGGCTCAAAAGTCTAAGATCAAAGTACCAGCAGTTTCAGTGTTTGGTGAGGGCTCAGTCTCTTCTTCCAAGATGGTACTTTGAATGCTACTTCATCTGAGGGGTTTAACACTGTATCCTCACATGGCAGAAGGGCAGAAGGAACCCACTCCCTCAAACCTGTTTTTTTTTTTTTGGGACAGAGTCTTATTCTGTCACCCAGGCTGGAGTGCAGTGGCACAATCTCGGCTCACTGCAACCTCTACCTCCTGGGTTCAAGCCATTCTCCCGTTTCAGCCTCCCAATTAGCTGGGATTACAGGCGCCCACCACCACGCCCAGCTAATTTTTGTATTTTTAGTAGAGACGAGGGTTTGCCATGTTGGCCAGGCTGGCTTCAAACTCCTGACCTCAGGTGATCGGCCCACTTTGGCCTCCCAAAGTGCTGGGATTACAGGCATGTGCCATTGTGCCTGGCCCTCAAACCTTTTTTAAGGGCCTTAATCTCATTCATGATGGCTCTGTACTCATGATTTAATCATTTCCTAGAGGCCCTACCTTTTAGTATTGTCACATTGGCAATTTTCAACAGATGAATTTTGAAGGACACAGTCAGACCATAGCTTACCGCCTTTGGCCCCCAAAATTTATGTCCTACTCTCATGCAAAATACATTTATCAGATGCAGTTGCTCACGCTTGTAATCCCAGCACTCTGGGAGGCTGAGGCAAATGGATCACTTGAGGTCACAAATTCCATGCCAGCCTGGCCAACACAGTGAAACCCTGTCTCTACTAAAAATAAAAAAATTAGCTGAGTGTGGTGGTGTATGCCTATAATCCCAGCTACTTGGAAGCTGAGGCACGAGAATTGCTTGAACCTGGGAGGTGGAAGTTGTTGACAGTGAGCCAAGATCGTACCACTGCACTTCAGCCTGGACAACAAAGGGAGGCACTGTATCAAAAGACAAAAAACAAAAATACATTTATCCATCCCAAAAGTCTCAACTCATTCCAGCACCAACCCAAAACTATAAAGCTCAGAGTCTCACCTAAATCAGATATGGATGAGACTCAAGGCATGACTCATCCTGAGGCAAATTCTCCTCCAACTGTGAGCCTGTGAAATCAAACAGATGTGCTTCCAAAACACGATGGGCCAGGAATAGGATTGACATTCTCATCCCAAGAGGGAGAAACAGGCAAGAAAAAAGGAGTAATAGGTCCCAAGTAAGTTAAAAACCCAACAAGGCAAACATTAACTCTTGAAGCTTGAGAATAATTCTTGACTCAGTATCTTGACTTCTGGATGCACTGGGATGGGGGTTGGACCCCAAATCCCCAGGGCAGCCCTACCCCATGGCTTTGCTGGGCACAGCCAACCCAGCAGCTCTCAGGAGTTGAAGAGAGGTACCTGGACTCTCTCAGGCAGGTATTGCATGCTGATGGTTCTACAGGTCTGAAGTCTCAGGGATGGCCCTGCCCATATAGCTCTGTAACAGCCTTTTATTGTTAGCCTTAGATAGCAGATAACTACCACTGAGGTTTTGTTTTTTGAGATGGAGTCTCGTTCTGTCACCCAGGCTAGAGTGCAGTGGCGCGATCTCGGCTCACTGCAAGCTGTGCCTCCTGGGTTCACGCCATTCTCCTGCCTCAGCCTCCCGAGTAGCTGGGACTACAGGCACCTGCCACCATGCCTGGCTAATTTTTTGTATTTTTAGTAAGAGACGGGGTTTCACCATATTAGCCTGGATGGTTTCGATCTCCTGACCTCCTGATCTGCCCACCTCAGCCTCCCAAAGTGCTGGGATTACAGGCGTGAGCCACGGCACCCAGTTTTCGTTTTTTTTTTTTTGAGACAGGGACTCACTCTGTCATCCAGGCTGGAGTGCACTTGGCACCATTATGGCTCATTACAGCCTCAAACTCCCTGGTTCAAGCAGTCTTTCTGCCCCAGCCTCCTGAGCAGCTGGGACTACAGGCATGTACCACCACACCCAGATCACTGAGTTGGTTAGTGATACGATGTCATCTTAGCAGGTTAGTTCTTCTGCCCTTTTTGTAGAACATAATCCATGGGTAGGTTTTCTGGCCTTAGAAAATATATCTACTCCATATAAAGAAAAAAAACCCAAATAGGTAATGTATCTACTGCAAGCCTGGGCACACTGGCTCATGCCTGTAATCTCAGCACGTTGGGAGGCCGAGGCAGGCAGATCACTTGAGATCAGGAGTTTGAGACCAGCCTGGCCAACACGCTAAAATCTCATTTCTACTAAAAATGCAAAACAATTGGCTGGGCGTGGTGGCTCACGCCTGTAATCCCAGCACTTTGGAAGGCCGAGGTGGGCGGATCACAAAGTCAGGAGATCGAGACCATGGTGAAACCCCGTCTCTACTAAAAATAGAAAAAATTAGCTGGGCGCAGTGGCGGGCGCCTGTAGTCCCAGCTACTCGGGAGGCTGAGGCAGGAGAATGGCGTGAACCCGGGAGGCGGAGCTTGCAGTGAGCCGAGATCACGCCACTGCACTCCAGCCTGGGCGACAGAGCGAGACTCCGTCTAAAAAAAAAAAAAAAAAAAAAAAAAGAACCTCATCAATGTCACTATCCCCTAGTAAGGGGAATCTCCTATCATTTGCCAAGTAATACTTAAGATTTTGGCTGGGTGTGCTGGCTTACACCTGTAATTCCAGCACCACAGGAGGCTGAGGTGGGTAGATGGCTTTAACCCAGGAGTTCAAGACCGGCCAGGGCAACAAAGTGAGACCCTGTCTCTACCACAAAAAATAAAAAAAAAAAAAAAAGGAAAAAATTGCTACAGACTGCAGACCTATTCCACTATTGCTTGCTGGATATGTGAGGTGATATAATTTGTCTTTTCAGTTCACAGGTCTCTAGATGAAGGGCCACATCTGGACCTGATAAAAAAGACCGAACTTTGAAAAAAGTGTAACAATTGGATGACACTATTAGCTTATCTCTTATCTTCCTTGGGAAGTGTCTTTTGCATGCAGAATGCAGAAAGGAAGTTAATATTTATGGTCAAGATAGCTGAGTTTAATAGATTGTATTCTTTCAGTAAAATACCCACTTTTTTTCTCCAACTCTGAAATCCACCACTCCCCTGCCATGGGAGAAGTATACTTTCCTGCCTCAATCATGTCGGGTTTCATCAATGTCAGCCCCTTTCAAACAGAAACTTTAATCATACTGGTATAATTGGACTTGACATCATAAGCTCCTGCCCTGTGCCATGAGAATGTTTCAGATTGTGGCTGTTCCCTCAGCCCGAGTCCTAGAATTATGAGCTGAAGGACAGACCCAAAAGAGAAATGTCTGTTATAAGCTACTGAGATTTGGGGTTATTATTCAGCATGATTTTAGGAAAAGCTAATATAATTTCTCTCTCAGAATTGATCCTTAAGAAGGAACTTGGCCAGGTGCGGTGGCTCACACCACCACTTTGGGAAGCCAAGATGGGTGGCCTTGAGCTCAGAAGTTCACTTTCCAGCAGTTTGGGAGGCCAAGATGGGTGGCCTTGAGCTCAGGAGTTTGAGACCAGCCTGGGCAACACGGCAAAATCCCATCTCTACCAAAAACACAAAATTAGCCAGGCGTGGTGGCACGTGCCTGTGGTCCCAGCTACTAGGGAGGCTGAGGCAGGATCACTGCTTTAACCCAGGAGGCAGAGGTTGCAGTGAGCTGAGATCGTGCCACACTGCCCTCTAAACTGGGCAAAAGAGGCAGACTCCGTCTCAAAAAAAAAAAAAAAGAAAAGAAAACAAATGCTAACATAATTTCAAGTTTCACGTCCTTCTAAAAAGAATGTGGAGGCCAGGTGCAGTGGCTCATGCCTGTAATCCCAGCAGTCTGGGAGGCCAAGGCAGGCAGATAATTTGAGGTCAGGAGCTCAAGACCAGCCTGACCAACATGGTGAAACCACTGTCTCAACTGAAAATACAAAAAATTAGCTGGGCATGGTGGCCCACACCTGTAATCTCAGCTACTCAGGAGGCTTAGGCATGAGAATTGCTTGAACCCAGGAGGCGTAGGTTGCAGTGAGCTGAAATCGCACTAGTGCATTCCAGCATGAGTGACAAAGCGAGCCTGTCTCAAGGAAAAACAAAAAACAAACAAACAAAAAAACAATGTTGAAAATACTACATTAGCTGTAAAAATGTTCAACAGCTCCAAATTAATAAAGTGCTCAAATTAAGAGTTTTTCAAAAATGGACTGCAATGCTATAAAAAGTGACAAGTCGATTTTGTAATTACTAAGATAGAGTACTATTAAAGGCCGCCAATTAAAAAAAATAAGATAGAGTAACATTAATTCCTTTTATTTCTTAACTTATAAAACTGATAGGAAAAAAATGCAAACTAGGCCAGGTTCAGGGGCTTACGCCTGTAATCCTAGCACTTTGGTAGGCCGAGGCGGCAGATTGCCTGAGCTCAGGAGTTCCGAGACCAGCCTGGGCAACACAGTGAAACCCCATCTCTGCTAAAATACAAAAAATTAGCCGGGCATGGCGGTGTGCACCTTTAGTCCCAGCTATTCAGGAGAACTGCTTAAACCCGGGAGGCAGAGGTTGCAATGAGCTGAGATCGCACCACTGCACTCCAGTCGGGGTGACAGAGTGAGACTCCGTCTCAAAAAAAAAAAGCAAACTAAATATAGAAATATAAAAAGAAAAAAATTACTTTCAATCCCACTAAAAATAACTAACCACAACTGTACAACTGTAAATGTTATGGATATGCTTTTCTAAAATTATGGTGGACAAACAAATGCACAGAAATATTCCAAGTAAGAGTTGGGATTGCCAAAAATGTAAAATATGTCAGAAATGAATTCTTATTACATCATGTCGACATTTTTCTCAAGCTGCAGAACAATTTCCTTAAGGGCAGGATCCTCTGCCCAGTTGACTTTACTCCCCAAAATAAGGTTCTGTAAAGAAAAAAAATTGTTTTAAATTAAAGTTACAAGTACTTTAAAAATTTAACAAGATTTTAGAATATCATTTTTCACTAATCTTACCAAATAATTAACATTTACTACATGTGTAGCTCTGTGATAAGAAAAAAATGATAATACATTCTTCCTTTTTTTTTGAGTCGGAGTCTTGTTCTGTCACCCAGGCTGGAGTGCAATGGTGTGAACTTTGGCTCACTGCAACCTCCACCTCCCGGGCAGAGGATCACCTGAGGTCGGAGTTTGAGACCAGCCTGGTCAACATGGCGAAACCCTATCTCTACCAAAAATATAAAAATTAGCCAGGTGTGGTGGCAGATGCCTATAATCCCAGCTACTCAGGAGGCTGAGGCAGGAGAATTGCTTGAACCCAGGAGGAGGTTGCAGTGGGCCGAGATCACGCCACTGCACTCCAGCCTGGGCTACAGAGTGAGACTCCGTCTGAAAAAAGAAAAAAGGAAAATCAAGACCTTAAGCATTAGGTATACACACATTCCAAATATATACAAACAGACCAATATTAAACATTGAATTATTTCATCAAGATCAAAAACTAGCTGAAAGTTAAGTCAATACTGTATAATAGCATCATCAAATAGTTGGCCAGGTGCAGTGGCTCATGCCTGTAATCCCAGCAATTTGGGAGGCTAAAGTAGATGGATCACCTAAAGGTGAGGGGTTTGAGACCAGCCTAGCCAACATAGTGAAAACCTGTCTCTACTAAAAATTAAAAAATTAGCCGGGTGTGGTGGTGGGCGCCTGTAATCCCAGCTACTCAGGAGGCTGAGACAAGGGAATTGCTTGAACCAGGAGGCACAGGTTGCAGTGAGCTGAGATTGAGTCATTTCACTCCACCTTGGGCAACAAGAGTGAAACTCCATCTCAAAAAACAAAAAAAGTACTTTACTTTTCTTGCTAGTTTATATAAATGTTACCTGGAACACATGTTGAATAACGGTAGTAATTTTTATCTCCATCTGTAGGTTTTGTCGTATGATCTTTATCCCGTCTGAGTTTTCCATACTGTCCAAATCAATCTTCTGTTTGTTCTTTTCAGTCTGTATTTCTAAAAGCTTACTTTCTGAAGCTTGTTTTAATTCTGTTAGGTTAAAAATAAAATAATATACCATATATAATACCTCTACAAAGTAGGATCTTGAAAAATTATGAAGTAGATCACTTCTTGGTTATTTTAGTCAAGAGAAAAATGTTAATGAGCAGCATTTTAGGTTGCAATTTTATTATGATCTGAAAATGACTTCCCTGGTGCAAAATAACAATATTTTAATTTTGTACTTAGCAATGCCCTTAGTGAAATGTTCCAGGTATTTCTGTATGACAATAACAGCTGTCTACAGATATTTCAAGTGGTATCATGTATCAAGGGCTTATTTTGGGTTGCCAAAACAGGTAGGAAATACATATATCTTTTTCTTCTTTAATTACAAAAATGAAACATAGAAACATTTATTTTATTATTATTATTTTTGAGATGAAGTCTTACTCTGTCACCTAGGCTGGAGTGCAGTGGTGCGATCTCGGCTCACTGCAGCCTCTGCCTCCCAGGAGTTCAAGTGATTCTCCTGCCTCAGTGTCCTGAGTAGCTGAGATTACAGGTACCCGCCACCACACCTGGCTAATGTTTGTGTTTTTAGTATAGATGGGGGTTTTGCCACGTTGGCTGGGCTGGTCTCCAACTTCTGATCTCAAGTGATCCACCCACCTTGGCCTCCCAAAGTGCTGGGATTATAGGCATGAGCCACCATGCCCAACAAAATAAGATTAATTTTAAATGAAAAGTAAGCTTCCTTGGCCGAGCTCACGCCTGTAATCCCAGCACTTTGGGAGGCTGAGGTGGGCGGATCACCTGAGGTCAGGAGTTTTGAGACCAGCCCAGCCAACATGATGAAACCCCATCTCCATGATAAATACAAAAATTAGCTGGGCATGGTGGCACGTGCCTATAATCCCAGCTACTCAGGAAGCTGAGGCAGGAGAATCACTTGAACCCAGAGGCAGAGGTTGCAGTAAGCCGAGATTGCACCACTGCACTCTAGCCTGGGCAACAAGAGTGAAACTCTGTCTCAGGAAAAATAAAGTAAGATTCCCCTCTCCAGGGATAAACATCATCAACCATTTTTTGTATTACTGGAAATAGTCTAAGAATTAAACTACTTGGAAATATAAATGGATGTATTTCAGGGGCCTGTTCTTCAACATTAATGTATTAAATGAGGTTGGAATACAGTGGAAAAAATGAATCATCAAAAGGGTATAGCCTGAGCATGGGTGGCTCATTCTTATAATCCCAACACTTTGGAAGGCAGAGGCAGGAGAATCGCTATAAGTTCGAGACCACCCTGGGCAACATAGGAAGACCAAGATTCTACTTAAAAAAACGTGGGGGGAATAAACAAGATGACCAATACTACTACTGACCCTGAGATTATCTGCTAACAGGCAAATCTATATAATGTTTACAAATGACAAATCTGAGCAGGCTGCAGTGACTCACACCTGTAATCAGCACTGTGGGAGGCTGAGGAGGGTGGATCACCGGAGGTCAAGAGTTGGAGACCAATCTGGCCAACATGGTGAAACCCGTCTCTACTAAAATAGAAATTAGCAGGGCATGGTGGCAGGTGCCTGTAATCCTCGCTACTCAGGAGGCTGAGGCAGAAGAACTGCTTGAACCCGGGAGGCGGGGGTTGCAGTGAGCCGAGATCGCACCATTGCACTCCAGCCTGGGTGGCAAGAGCGAAACTCCATCTCAAAACAAAACAAAACAAAACAAAAAAAACACCACCAGCTAGGCGCAGCGCTCATGCCTGTAATCTCAGCACTTTGGGAAGCTGAGGTGGGTGGATCACCTGAGGTAGGGAGTTCGAGACCAGCCTAACCAACATGGAGAAGCCCCATCTCTACTAAAAAGACAAAATCAGCTGGGAGTGATGGCGGGTGCCTGTAATCCCAGCTACTCAGGAGGCTGAGGCAGAATTGCTGGAACCTGGCAGGTAGAGGTTGCAGTGAGCCAAGATCATGCCATTGCACTCCAGCCTGGGCAACAAGAAATTCTGTATCCAAAAAAAAAAAAAAACAAAAACAACCAACAAATCTGGCTGGGCACAGTGGATCGATCGATCACGTCTGTAATTCCAGCACTCTGGGAGGCCAAGGTGGGCAGATTACTTGAGCCCAGGAGTTTTTTTTTTTTTTTTGAGACAGAGTCTCACTCTGTCACCCAGGCTGGAGTGCAGTGCAGTGGTACGATCTCACTTACTGCAAGCTCTGCCTCCTGGGTTCACGCCATTCTCCTGCCCCAGCCTCCCATGTAGCTGGGACTACAGGCGCCCGCCACCTCGCCCAGCCAATTTTTTTGTATTTTTAGTAGAGACGGGGTTTCACCATGTTAGCCAGGATGGTCTCGATCTCCTGACCTCGTGATCCATCCGTCTCGGCCTCCCAAAGTGCTGGGATTACAGGCGTGAGCCACCGCACCCGGCTGAGCCCAGGAGTTCTATGCCAGCCTGTGTAACATGGTGAACCCTGTCTCTAGAGAAAAATAAATTTAAGAAATCTACAGAAAAAAAAACCAATTAGCCAGGCATGGTGGCATGCACCTGTAGTCCTATCTATCAGGGATCCTGAGGTGAAAGCATAGCCTGAGTCCAGGAAGTCGAGGCTGTAGCGCGCCATGAGCATGCCTCCAGCCTGAGTAACAGAACAAGACCCTGTCTCAAAAAACAAAGAAAGAGGCCAGTCACAGTGGCTTACGCCTATAATCCCAGCACTGTGGGAGGTGGAGGCGGGCAGCACACCTGAGGTGAGGAGTTCTGCCGAGACCAGCCTGGACAACATGGTGAAACCCTGTCTCTACTAAAAATACAAAAATTAGCCAGGTGTGGTAGCATGCCTGTAATCCCAGCTACTTGGGAGGCTGAGGCAGAAGAATGGCTTGAATCCAGGAGACAGAGGTTGCAGTGAGCCAAGATCACGCCACTGCACTCCAGCTTGGACAGCAAAGCGAGACTATTTCAAAACAAAAACAAACAAAGGCTGGGTGTGGTGGCTCATGCCTGTAATCCCAACACTCTGGGAGGCAGAGGTGGGTGAATCACAAGATCAGGAGTTCAAGACCAGCCTGGCCAAGATGGTGAAACCCCGTCTCTACTAAAAATACAAAAAATTAGCCAGGCATGCTGGTTGGCGCCTGTAATCCCAGCTACTCGGGAAGCTGAGGCAGAGAATTTCTTGAATCCAGGAGGCAGAGGTTGCAGTGAGCCAAGACTGCACCACGGCACTCCAGCCTGGGTGACAGAGCGAGACAGCATCTCACAAAAAAAAAAAAGAAAAAAAAAAAAAGAAATACAGGCCAGGTGCAGTAGCTCATGCCTGTAATCCTAGCACTTTGGGAGGCCAAGGCATGAGCATCACTGAGAGCAGAAGTTCAAGAAAAACCTGGGTAACACAGCAAGATTCTATGTCAACAAAAGACAAAAAAGTTAGCTGGGCATGGTGGAGTACACTTGTATTCCCAGCTATTTGCGAGCTGAGGTGGGAGGACGGCTTGAGCCCAGGAGGTCAAAGCTGCAATGACCTGCAATGAACTATGATCACGCCACTGCACTCCAGCCTGGGTGACACAGCAAGACCCTTTCTCACCAAAAAAAGAAGAAAGAAAAGAAAAGAAAAAAAGCTTTGAAGGCTGATTATCTTTTGATGGAAAATTTAAAAATTTAACTTTTCCTTTGCATACCTTTGTTTCCAAATGTTCTACAGTGTGCATTGCCTTTGATATAAACATTTCAACAGTTTCAATGCAAAAAACCATCTCATGTCATGATAAATTAAGTGAAAAGGCTGTAGATCCATACATATCATCTTATTTAGAAATTATATATGTGTGTGTGTGTATATATATACATAAAATGTTTACATGGATATGGAAAAGTCTAGAATGATAAATACCAAACTGTGGTCACACAGAAAACAGGCATGACTTTTGTGTTATAATTTACCACATCATTTTATTTTTCCCCTTCTGAGAATGTACTAATTTTGTGATTTAAAGTTCTAAAATAATGAGGCACAGCACAGTGGCTCATGCCTGTAATCCCAGCACTTTGGGAGGCCGAGGCAGGTGGATCACGTGAGATCAGGAGTTCGAGACCAGCCTGACCAACATGGTGAAACCCTGTGCCTACTAAAAATACAAAAATTTGACCAGGTGCAGTGGCTCATGCCTGTAACCAGCACTTTGAGAGGCTGACGCAGGCGGATCATCTGAGGTTCGGAGTTCAAGACCAGCCTAGCCAACATGGTGAAATCCCATCTCTACTAAAAAAATACAAAAACTAGCCAGGTGTGGTGGGACACACCTGTAATCTCAGTTACTCTGGAGGCTGAGGCACAAGAATCACTTGAACCCAGGAGGCAGAGGATACAGTGAGCCGAGATTGTACCACTGCATTCCAGCATGGGTGACAGAGTGAGATTCTTTCTCCAAAAAAAAATACCATATTAAAGAATTAAAAAAATAAAAAAATAAAAAAAAAAGGGCCTGGCGCGGTGGCTCAAGCCTGTAATCCCAGCACGTTGGGAGGCCGAGACGGGCAGATCATGAGGTCAGGAGATCGAGACCATCCTGGCTAACATGGTGAAACCCCGTCTCTACTAAAAAAATACAAAAAACTAGCCGGGCGAGGTGGCGGGCGCTTGTAGTCCCAGCTACTCGGGAGGCTGAGGCAGGAGAATGGCGTAAACCTGGGAGGCGGAGCTTGCAGTGAGCCAAAATCGCGCCACTGCACTCCAGCCTGGGTGACAGAGTGAGACTCCGTCTCAAAAAAAAAAAAAAAAGCAAAAATTAGCTGGGCGTGGTGGTGGGTGCCTGTAGTCCCAGCTACACAGGAGGCTGAGGCAGGGGAATCACTTGAATTCGGGAAGCAGAGGTTACAGTGAGCCAAGATAGTTCATTGCACTCCACCTGGGTGATAGAGCAAGACTCTGTCTCAAAAAAAACCAACAACAAACGAAAATAAAGTTCTAAAACAATGAGAATAAATAGAACAAAATGTACTTTATATCACTTTTTAAGCTGCCATGTCAAAAATTTAAAGAAATTTTGAAAGTCAGAAATTATGAAATTTCTCGGTGGCTAAGAGATCTGGCCTTATCAATCTATAAAGTAAGAAAAATGTGTTCTGCCAAAAAAAGTGTTTTACATACGCAATCTCTTCTTTCTAATATCAAGCAGTTTTTCCTCTAAATCCCAAGATTCCTGTTATTAAAAATAAAAAAGTTAAAGCACATCACTGTAGGTAAGGACAAACCTGTAATACTTAAATCACTGAGTTTTATCTACTAGCCTTAGTTATCTAAAGTTTCAGTTTTCAGTTCCTCTATTTCCACACAACAAAAGGAAGACAGTAAATTAACTTTTAAGTAGATAATGTTCAACATTAGTCAGAAATAATAGAATTTTGAAAAAAAGACAGAACTTAAGGACAGCGAATTCCAATCATAGCATTCCCTTTGGACAATCCTATTTAATCATATACATTACAGTTACCAGCAAGAAGTTGAGAGTAAAATCATGAGAATGCATAATCAGCCTAATGTGTAAGTTTACCTGCTGTGATTTCATTATTAATTTATTTAGCTCTACTAGGTGTTTCATGTTATCCATGAGCACACTGAAAAGGAAACAAAAAGATGATTTATTAAGGTTATTTGTAACTTAATTAAAAATACCTGTCATTAATGAAGGAATCAATGACTGAAAACTTACTTTCATTAAATCTACCATACACTTGGATAAAAAGTCAGTTTAACAAAATAAATCGGCCGGGCGCGGTGGCTCAAGCCTGTAATCCCAGCACTTTGGGAGGCCGAGATGGGCGGATCACGAGGTCAGGAGATCGAGACCATCCTGGCTAACACGGTGAAACCCCGTCTCTACTAAGAAATACAAAAAATAGCCGGGCGAGGTGGCGGGCGCCTGTAGTCCCAGCTACTCGGGAGGCTGAGGCCGGAGAATGGCGTGAACCCGGGAGGCGGAGCTTGCAGTGAGCTGAGATCCGGCCACTGCACTCCAGCCTGGGCGACAGAGCGAGACTCCGTCTCAAAAACAAAAACAAAAACAAAAACAAAATAAATCTGGAAAAGTTTGATGTAATCCAAATTTCTGTTGAAACTAGAGATGCATTTCCCTAGAAAAATGTTTGGTCACAGATATTGAAGAATACCAAATTTTAAAATGTGGGAACATTTCTAAAAATTTCATATTTAGAGAGGAAACACCCTGATAACTTCCTAACAAGCTGCTTTTGCTTTGAATTTATTTTTTAGAGCAATTTTAGTTTTTGTTTTGAATTTATTTTTTAGAGTAATTTTAGTTTCACAGCAAAACTGAGTGGAAGGTACAGAGATTTCTCATATACACCCTGCCCCCAACACATGCACAGCCTCTCCCATTATCAACATCCCCTACCAAAGTGGCACATTTATTACAATCAACAAACCTATATCGACACATCATTTTTACCCAAAGTCCAGATTTTACATCAAGGTGCACTCTTGCTTGTGTATATTCTATGGGTTTGTTCTTGTGACAGGGTCTTGCTCTGCCACCCAGGCTGGAGTGCAGTGGCACAATCACAACCTCAACTTCCTGGGCTTAAGCGATCATCCTGCCTCAGCCTCTGAAGCAGCTGGGATTATAGGCATACACTACCATGTCCCACTAATTTTTTAATTTTTTGTAGACACGAGGTCTCCCTATATTGCCCAGACTGGTCTGGAACTCCAGGGTTGAAGCAATCCTCCCTCTTCAGCCTCCCAAAGTGGTAGGATTATAGACATAAGCTACTGAGGTCCCGCCCATTCTCTGGGTTTTGACATATGTATAATTACATGTATCCACCATTATTGCAGCATGTAGAATAGTTTCAAGGAATAAACTGCTTTTTACCTTTACTTTGACAAATATTTTTGAGTACTTACTACATGCTTTCAAGAACTACGCCAGGTGCCAGGAATGTAAAATAAAATAAAACACAGTATCTGTTTTCAAAGAGGAAAGAATCTAGTGGAGGAGAAAAATAAAACCACAATCATACTGTAGTGCAGTAACAAACATGAACCAAAGTTATGCACAAAGTGGAATAAGGACATAAAATAATTACCTAGATCAAGTAGTTTGGTATGGTGGGAGTAAAAGGGTGTGGAATAAGACTGGGCAAAGCAGTGGCTCTCATACTTCAGAGTGCCACAGTCACATGGGAGTCTTGTTAAGTGAGGATTCCTAGTCCCCAAACTTCAGATATGCTGATTCAAGGCCCGGTTCTATGGCTCATACCTGTAATCCCGGCACGTTGGGAGGCTGAGGCAGGAGGACTGCTTGAGTTCAGGAGTTTGAGACCTGGGCAATATAGCAAGACTACATCTCTATTTAAAAAAAAAAAAAAAAGCCAGGTACAGTGGATCCCTTGAAGTCAGGATTTGCCTGGCCAACATGGCAAAATCCCATCTCTACTAAAAATACAAAAATTAGCCAGGTGTGATGGTGTGTGCCTGTAATCCCATCTACTCAGGAGACCGAGGTAGGAGAATCGCTTGAACCCGGGAGGCAGAGGTTGCAGTAAGTCAAGATCATGCCACTGCACTCCAGCCTGGATGACAGAGCAAGATTCCGTCTAAAAAAAAAAAAAAAAAAGATATGCTGATTCAGAAAGTTTGGGATAGGACCAACAATGTGATCATTATAATAGACATTATTCTGATAATCAGCCAGGTGTGAAAAACACTATAGAAGCAACTAACTGAGAAGGCCAAAAGGGGGAATCTGCATAAACCTGGGAGAGCTGAACTCATTTTTTTCTACTATTTACAGCTATATTTGGTTGTCTTAAAAGATAAATTTAGGCATATTAAAATGTAACAACTTTATTTTACCAGACAATTCATGCATCTGGCAGCACAGGATTGTAAGCTGTTTAGTGCTCTACTGTGGGAGTTGAGTGAGGAAGCTTTTATAAGGTGTTCATAGAAGAAAGACAGAAAATATAATTGGTTGGTTTAAGTGGAACATCTCTAGGTAGAGATTAGTTGGCAGTTTCTCATTGGGTAAGCTTAAGCTCCATTTTACTGTTAATAACAGGCTTACATAGGAACCCCAAGGTGCTGGAGCTTAAGGCTAAAGATGGTTCAGCCTAATGGCATTCTAGTTGTATCCCAATTAATTTTTTTTCTTAACAGTTGTAAACTTTAAAATGTGCTAATAAAACACTGCCTTAGCCTATTTGACCTTTCTGGTTTTTTTTTTTTTTTCTTTTTTTTTTGAGACAGAGTCTCACTCTGTTGCCCAGGCAGGAGTGCAGTGGTGCAATCTCAGCTCACTGCAACCTCTGCCTCCTGGGTTCAAGAGATTTTCCTGCCTTAGCCTCCCAGGTAGCTGGGATTACAGGCACCTGCCACCACGCCCGGCTAATTTTTGCATTTTTAGTAGAGATGGGGTTTTACCATGTTGGCCAGGCTGGTCTCGAACTTCTGACCTCAGAAGATCCGCCTGCCTCAGCCTCCCAAAGTGCTGGGATTATAGGCGTGAGCCACCGTGCCAGGTCTGACCCTTCTGTTGTTTTTTGGTGTCAACAGTGAAACTGGCCCAATTGTCCCACAGAACTGATGTTTATGATTTCTTTTGAATAAAGAGAAACCGACCCTCCCTGTATTAAAATTGAGAAAGTTACAATTGTCTTATCTGAGTTCCTTTCTCAGGAAACCAACCATCAGGCCTCCCAGATAGTATCAAAGAACTGAAACTTACAAGATCACACCCTCTGGACAATAAGAATCAGACCCCTCACCCATCAGGACCGCCTAACCAATTACCTGCTTCCTATTGACTAACTCCTCTTCCTTACCCCTCCCTAATTCCTGTTTTCCCATACATGGTTACATATCTTCCCTGCTATAAAAACCCTTAATTTGGCAGAGTGTGGTGGTTCATGCCTGTAATCTCAGCACTTTGGAAGGCCAACGCAGGTGGATCACTTTGAGCTCAGGAGTTCGCGACCAGCCTGGGCAACAAGGCAAAACTCCATCTCTACAAAAAATACAAAAATTAGCCAGGCACGGTGGGGTGCACCTGTAGTCCCACCTACTTGGGAGGCTGAAGTGGATTGCTTGAACCTGGCAGGTCGAGGCTGCAGTGAGCCAGGATCACGCCACTGCACTCCAGCCTGAGCAACAGAGTGAGGCCCTGTCTCAACAAAACAAGACAAAACAAAACACCCTAGATGGATTTAATTTTAGTCCATCTAGGAGATGAGACTGATCTCCCCTCTCCTTGGCTATAGTACTCAAAGCCTTCTTCCTGACAATACTCATGTCAGTGATTACATTTCTGTGCAGCAAGCAACAGAACCTAGACCAAATCCCTGACATTTCAGTAACAATATGATGAATCTGTCCTGATGTCCTGCACCCCACACCTTAAGCTCAATAATGTTCTTTTTTTTTTTTTGTCCTGAGATGGGGTCTCACTATTGCCCAGGCTAAGGTGCTGTGGCAAGATCACAGCTTACTGCAGCCCGATGACCTCCTAGAATCAAGGCAGGAGGCTGATCCTCTCCCCTCAACCTCTGGAGTAGCTAGGACTACTGGTGGCTCCACCACGCCTGGCTAATTTTTAAAAATTTTTTGTTGAGCTGAGGCCTCCCTATGTTGCCCAGGCTGATCTCAAATGCCTGGGCTCAATCTATACTCCTGCCTCAGGCTCCCAAAGTGTTGGGATTATAGGCATAAGCCTCTGTACCCAGGCTAAACTCTCCTTTTATGGGAGAGAAAAAGTTATGAGTGTTCAAATTCAGATTTTTGGATTTATGTAATCCTGGATTTAGCTGGAATATGGGGAAAACGTGTATCAGTGTGGGCTAAGATACTCAAGATAAAAGTGCCTAGATCCAGACCAGCCTGGCCAACATAGTAAAACCCCGTCTCTACGAAAAATACAAAAATTACCCAGGTGTTGTGGCAGGTACCTGTAATCCCAGCTATTCAGGAGGCTGAGGCATGAGAATCGCTTGAACCCGAGAGGTGGAGGTTGGAGTGACCTGCACTCCAGCCTGAGTGACAGAGCAAGACTCCATCTCCAAAAAAAAAAAAAAAAAAAAAAGTGCTTAAACCCATCTTAGAATTTTTCTGGTGCTCAAGGGAAGAAGGGGCTATTTTATCACAAGAGCTTTGAGAGATAAGACCTCTGAGGCCAGATATCAGGATACAGAAGACCTGACCTGCTAGTCTTTACATTACATCCCTTGGGAAATTGTTTGATCCGAACACGCTCATTTCTACCAATAAAAAATGAGGAGTACATTTCCTATCTCATTGGGTTTTGGATGGATTAAATGAGATAGCCCTGTTCCTAATTTATAGTAAATACTGAAAAAAAATGAACTTTTAAAGCTTTCCTTTAAATTTTTCCAATCTTCTGGATAAACTCTTCTGCTTCTTACAGTTACGATCCATATAGAACAAAATATCATTAGAACTATAGAAGTTGCTGTAATTTTGGGGAGGGCCTACAAAAATTTCATCACTTTCCTTATTCCCCAGATAAAGGTAGTTCGCAGTAATAATTTTTTAAAATTCACAAAACTAAAGTCACTATGCAAATCCCATCCTTACTGAATCCAGAGAAAAAGAAAATCATACCTAGACTGGGTGCTAATTTTCTCCAGGTTTTTTTTAAGTGCAGCTGAAAGTCTCATCCTATGAGAGGGAAAAAGCTTGCATTATAAAACATGGATAACATTTGTGGTACATTAAAAAAATTCCAAACATGACAAAGATTGATTTCCCTTCAAATATACATAAAACAGAAGTAGGTTTTAAAATATTATTACATGAGAAATACTTTGAGAAATAAAACATAGAAATATGAAATAACACCAAGATGGATAGGGCTGTTGCATGTGGGTATACACTGCCAGAATGAGGGGCCAGGTAAATCTGAAACCTGGCCTGAGCTGAATGAGTTCTCTGAACCATCTACTTTCAGTGGAAGGATTAAGCCACTAAAAAGATCAGGATGGGCCTGAAATAAAGGACTTAGGGAATACAAAACCATATACGACTATAAACTTTAAAACATTTTTTTTTTTGAGAGGCAGTCTTGCTCTGTCGCCCAGGATGGAGTACATAGTGGCGTGATCTCGGCTCACTGCAATCTCTGCCTCCCAGGTTTAAGTGATTCTCCTGCCTCAGCCTCCCTAGCAGCTGGGATTATAGGCTATACGCCACCACACCCGGCTAATTTTTGTATTTTTAGTAGAGACAGGGTTTTGCCACGTTGGCCAGGCTGGTCTTGAACTCCTGACCTCAGGTGATCCACACGCCTTGGCCTCCCGAAGTGCTGGGATTACAGGCGTGTGCCACTGCACCCAGCCATGTTAGGTGTATTAAACGCATTTTTCACTTACCATATTTTCAATTTACAATGGGTTTATCAGGACCTAATCCCATTGCAAATTGAGAAGCATCTGTAATGCAAATTTTCTCCCAGGGCTCAAAATTTGTGTGACCAGGCTGGGTTTGTGTAATCCCAGCATTTTGGGAAGGCTGAGGCGAGAAGATTGCTTGAGCCTAGGAGTTCAAGACCAGCCTGGGCACAGTGAGACCCCCTCTCTATAAAAAATTTTAAAAATTAGCCAAGCGTGATTGTGCATGCCTGTAGTCCCAGCTGCTCCAGAGGCTGAGGCAGGAGGACTACTTGAGCCTGGGAGGTTAAGGCTACAGTGAGCAGTGATAATGTTGCTGTACTCCAGCGTGGGCAAGAGTGAGACCGTGTCAAATTAAAAAATAGTAATAATAATAAAATTTTCGTGTGACCATTATCTAATCATCACTGTGCTTGACTAATTCATCCAGCCCAGTTAAAAGATTCCCTCCACTTTGCCCTCATACCCATTTTGCATTCAGTTCACAATGCTTATATTTAAAATGTAATAATTACCTGTCTAATGCAAGCTTTTTTATCTCAAAAGAAATTTTCACCTCTTCAATTTCATTTTCCAGGTCTTCAATTTTACTATCAAAGAAACATGAGCAAAAGAGTATCAGCAATATCAGAAAAAGACATTATTGAAATAAATGTATGAAGTAAGCCCTTAAAAAAGTAAAACACCTCTATCTAAATAAAAGTGTTCTACAGGCTCAATATACCAATGTGTATTTACACATTTAGCAAACTAATGCCCCTGAGCTACTTCACTCAGTATCTTATAAAAAGGGAGGCCAGAAAGTTATAACGTGATCACTTGTGTACATATAAATCTCCATCCCAAATTAACAACTTCCCAATATATGCATCACAAGTTATCTGGAAAAATAAACGAAAGGAAAAAGAAAAACAATGTTATAGCATAAAAAATGAGATTATGACCAGGCTCAGTGGCTCTTGCCTACAATCCCAGAACTCTGGGAGGCCAAGGTGGAGGATTACTTGAGGCCAGGAATTTGAGAACAGCCTGGGCAACAAAGTGAGGCCCCATCTCTACAAAAATTTTTTTTTTTTGAGGTGGAGTTTCGCTCTTGTTGCCCAGGCTGGAGTGCAATGGTGTGATCTCGGCTCACCGCAAACTCTGCCTCCTGGATTCAAGCAATTCTCCTGCCTCAGCCTCCTGAGTAGCTGGGATTACAGGCATGTGCCACCACACCCAGTTAATTTTGTATTTCTAGTAGAGACGGGGTTTCTCCATGTTGGTCAGGCTGGTCTTGAATTCCCGACCTCAGGTGATCCACCCACCTAGGCCTCCCAAAGCGCTGGGATTACAGGCATGAGTCACCGTGCCCGGCCCCAAAATATTTTTTAAAAAGTCAGGTTTGGTACAATGAGCCTGTAGTTCCAGCTACTCAGGAGGCTGAGGCCAGTGGATCCCTTGAACCCAGGAGGTCGTGGCTTCAGTGAACTATGATCACATCACCATACTCCAGCCTGCGTGATAGTGAGACTCCATCTCTAACAACAAGATAATAGAAAATATGATTAAATCTTAGTAAAGACCATAAACAAAATTTTTAAATATAACATACGCTTCGATTTGCTTTTCTTGCATAATTTGTTCTGGAGTTTTTTCTTCATCTGCAAATAAACAATTTTTTGAAGTTACTAACATTTTAGAAAGGTGCTGTCCAAAAGGAATATAATATAAGCCACAAGGGCAAAATACATCATTTAAAATGTCATTTCCACATTACAGAAAAGAAACAGTGAAATTTAATTTTAATATACTTATTTAACCCAATAGATCAAAAATATTATTTCTTTTTTTTTTTTTTTTTTTTGACACGGAGTCTCGCTCTGTCGCCCAGGCTGGAGTGCAGTGGCCGGATCTCAGCTCACTGCAAGCTCCACCTCCTGGGTTCACGCCATTCTCCCGCCTCAGCCTCCCGAGTAGCTGGGACCACAGGCGCCCGCCACCTCGCCCGGCTAATTTTTTGTATTTTTTAGTAGAGACGGGGTTTCACCGTGTTAGCCAGCATGGTCTCGATCTCCTGACCTCGTGATCCACCCATCTCGGCCTCCCAAAGTGCTGGGATTACAGGCTTGAGCCACCGCGCCCGGCCCAAAAATATTATTTCAATGTGCAGTCAGTTTAACATTACTAATGACATATTTCACATTATTCTGTCTGTATTTTACATTTACAGCCCATCTCAATGATGACTAACCACATTGCTTGAGTCCAGGAGTTTGAGACCAGCCTGGGAGACATAGCGAAACTCTGTCTCTACTGAAAATTAGCCAGGCACGATAGTGCATGCCTGTAGTCCCAGCTACTCGGGAGGCTGAGGTGGGAGGATCGATTGAGCCCACGAGGTAGGGGTTGCAGTGAGCCAAAATCTTACTAGCTACACTCCAGCCTGGGTCGCTGAGCAAGATCATCTCACTATGATGATGGAAATGTTTCATATCTATGCTACCCCATAAGTTAGCCACTGGTCACATGTGGCAACTAAGCATTTGATATACACTTAATTTTAAATTTTATTTCATTTTAATTAGCTTTAAAAAGCCACATGTGTGGCCAGCAGTGGTGGCTCACACCTGTAATCCCAGTACTTTGGGAGGCCGAGGCAGGTGGATCACCTGAGGTCAGGAGTTAAGAGACCAGCCTGGCCACCATGGTGAAACCCCGTCTCTACTAAAAATACAAAAAATTAGCCAGGCGTGGTGGCAGGTGCCTGTTTTCCCAGCTACCTGGGAGGCTGAAGCAAGAGAATCCCTTGAACCCAGGAGGTGGAGGTTGCACAGAGCCGAGATCGAGTCATTGCACTCCAGCATGGGGGACAAGAGCAAGACTCCATCTCAAAAAAAAAAAAAAAAAAAAGTCACTTGTGGCTAGTGGTTACCCCATCAGACAATACAACTCTAGAAGACAATTCCATAGTAACAAAAATCAAATTGGTGGTTGCTGGAGGAAAGGGTGGGGACTGACTGTGAAGCGGCACGTGGGATTATTTTGGTATGAAAATGTTCTGGCTGGGCACAGTGGCTCACGCCTGTAATCCCAACACTTTGGGAGGCCGAGGTGGGTGAATCATGAGGTCAGGAGTTCAAGATCCGCCTGGCCAAGGTGGTGAAACCCTGTCTCTACTAAAAATACAAAAATTAGCTGGCCATGGTGGCAGGCGTCTGTAATCCCAGCTACTTGACAGGCTGAGGCGGTGAACCCGGGAGGCGGAGGTTGCAGTAAGCCGAGATCTTGCCACTGCACTCCAAGACTCCATCCAAAAAAAAGAAAAAAGAAAAAAAGAAAATGTTCTGTATCTTTTTTTTTTTTTTGGGAGACAGGGTCTCCTTCTTTTACTGAGGCTGGAATGCAGTGGTGTGATCTTGGCTCACTGCAGCCTTGATATTCCAGGCTCAAGCAATCCTCCTACCCCAGCTGGGTGGGACTACAGGCACATGGTACCACATCTGGCCAATTTGATTTTTTAGAGATGGGGTCTCACTATGTTTCCCAGGCTGGTTGTCCTGGGCTCAAGCAATCATCTCGTGTTGGACCCTCAAAGTGCTGGGATTACAGATTGATCCACCACGCTCAGCCGAAAATGTTCTGTATCTTGATTGTGGTAGTGATTATACAGATTTAGAAATTTGTCAAAACTCATCAAATTGTACCCTTAAAATAGATCCCTTTATTGTAAAAAACAATCCTTTAACCAATAAAGTCTCAGTTATATATATATATATATATATATTTTTTTTTTTTTTGAGACAGAGTTTTGCTCTTGTTGCCCAGGCCAGAGTGCAGTGGCGCAATCTCGGGTCACTGCAACCTCTGCCTCCCGGGTTCAAGCGATTCTCCTGCCTCAGTCTCCCAAGTAGCTGGGATTATAGGCATGCACCACCACGCCCGGCTAATTTTGTATCTTTAGTAGAGATGGGGTTTCTCCATGTTAGTGAGGCTGATCTCGAACTCCTGACCTCAGCTGATCCACCTGCCTCGGCCTCCCAAAGTGTTGGGATTACAGGCGTGAGCTACCATGCCTGGCCATATATATATTTTTTAAACAGTAAAAGAATCAATACTTATTTCTCTATTGATTGCTTGACAGTCTCACTCTATTGCCCAGTGGAGTGAAGTACAGTACAGTGATTCAATCACTTGAGCCCAGTGAGTCCCAGCTGGGACTACAGGTATGTATCACCATATCCGGTTAAGTTTTTTCATTTTTGTAGGGACGAAGTCTCACTTTGTTGCCCAGGCCAATCTCAAACTCTTAGCTTCAAGTGATCTTCCTATCTTGGCCTCTAAAAGATCAGATAGTCAATTTTAGATAAACATCTTCTTTCAAAGGCTACAACTAAACTTCCTGTGACCTGCCTTACATCTGTCTTCTCCTAGGTACAGAAATTCTACAATGTTAACTAAATCTAGGTTTTGGATGTCATAATCCCTTAAAAATGGTACTAGCTATACAGAGAACAAAAAGACTACTGGAATGTAAACTCTTCTCATTTGGATCTGAGCTCTAAAATTATCTTCTTAGAGAAGCCATCCCTATGAAAAGAAGCCCCTCCCTCTTATCATGCCTTGTTTCCTTCACCATACTTACCATACTTCATAAATATCTTGCATGTTTACCAGTTTTGCTACACTAGAACATATATAAACAATTTTTGGTAAAGTTAATTTTATTTTTCCTCGAGAACTGTTAATCATCAAATTCACAAAATCTTATTTGAGGCCAGGTGTGGTGGCAAAACCCTGTTTCTACAAAAAAATACAGAAAATTAGTCAGGCGTGGTAGCATGTGCCTGTGGTCCCAGTTACTTGGGAGGCTGAGGTGGGAGGACTGCTGGAGCCCAGGAGGCTGAGGCTGCAGTAAACCGGAGACTGCGCCACTGCATTCCAGCCTGGGTGACAGCAAGATCCTGTCTCAAAAAAACAAACAAACAAACAACAAAACCCTAATTTGAAAATGAAAATACTTACTTGCATCAATCATTGATTTATATTCTAAGAGCTGTTGTTTTGTCTGTGCTCTCAGCCTGAAAACAGATAAAGAGAATATAAAGTCACATATTTATTAAGGTTTTACTCATTACCGTATGACGAACCAACTCATTCTTTTTCGGAAGCTGATATCACAAAATACATACAAATAATTAAACTCATAATTACAAACTTCTAATTTGGCCCCATTTTATTTAAAATGGGTATAAAGAATTTCAAGGCCTCAGAGGAAGACACAAAATGGAATACACTGGGAAAACAGCATCTGTAAGGAAAAGTTAAAAAATTGGCATTTAAGATTATTTTTAATAGGCCAGACTGAACTAAGGATGCAATACAAAGAAGAGACCAAACTGATTAAACCCCAAACCACTGTAATTATTTACAAATACAGATGTTATCAGGAGATACAGAAAAATAACAAAGATACTAATCCTTGGATTCACTTAGTTTTTCAATTGTTCTATAAATCCAAAAATCATACATAAGTAGAAAAACAGGCCGGGCGCGGTGGCTCAAGCCTGTAATCCCAGCACTTTGGGAGGCTGAGACGGGCGGATCACGAGGTCAGGAGATCGAGACCATCCTGGCTAACACGGTGAAACCCCGTCTCTACTAAAAAAATACAAAAAACTAGCTGGGCGAGGTGGTGGGCGCCTGTACTCCCAGCTACTCGGGAGGCTGAGGCAGGAGAATGGCGTGAACCCGGGAGGCAGAGCTTGCAGTGAGCCGAGATCGCGCCACTGCACTCCAGCCTGGACGACAGAGCGAGACTCCGTCTCAAAAAAAAAAAAAAGAAAAAAGAAAAACAATGAGTAAATGGTAATTTAAGATGACAGCAAGGGTAAGGAGGAAAAAGCAATAAAAAAGAAATAGGTATGTTTTCATTATCCAAAACATTTAAAAAAGAAAAAAAGGTAATTAATTTTTTTTTTTTGAGTCAAGAGTCTTGCTCTGTTGCCCAGGCTGGAGTGCAATGGCACAATCTTCGGCTCACTGCAACCTCTGCCTCCCGGGTTCAACCAATTCTCTTGCCTCAGCCTCCTGAGTAGCTGGGATTACAGGAGCCTGCCACCACGCCCAGCTAATTGTTGTATTTTTAGTAGAGACGGGGTTTCACCATACTGGCCAGGCTGGTCTCGAACTCCCTACCTCGTGATCTGCCCACCTCAGCCTCCCAAATAAATTATATTTACAAAATAGTTCACACTTGCATGACAGTTTCATAATTCTGAAACTTTTGCCTTTATTTTCTTATTTATTTATATTTCCTGAGACAGAGTCTTGCTCTGTCACTCAGGCTGGAGTGCAGTGGCACGATCTCGGCTCAATGCAACCTCTGCCTCCTGGGTTCAAGTGATTCTCCTGCCTCAGTCTCTCAAGTAGTTAGGATTACAGGTGAGCGCCACCACACCCAGCTAATTTTTGTATTTTTAGTAGAGAGGGGGTTTCACCATGTTGGCCAGGCTGGTCTGAACTCCTGACTTCAGGTGATCCATCCGCCTGGGCCTCCCAAAGTGTTGAGATTACAGGCGTGACCCACCGCGCCCGACCCATAACGATTTTTTTAAAACTACCTTTATGATATAGAACAGAGGACCGCACATTTTTTTCTGTAAAGGACCTGATGGCAATTTTTTTAGGGTTTGTGAGTCACATGGTCTCTGTTTTAGCTACTCAATTCCACCCTTGTGCAGGAAAGTTGTATTCCAATAAAACTATTTATGGAAACTGAAATTTTAATTTCTGATAGAGTTCAAGTATTATGAAATATTTTTATTATCTTTTCCCTGCAACCACATAAACATAAAAACTACGCTTAGCTTGAGTGGTCACACAAAAATAGGCAGTTAGGCAGATTTGGCCCAGGACCTTCTCCTGCTCACTGGTTTGGAAGACGGATGTCCCTTCTCATCGAATCTTCCCCAGCAACCGCTTAGTGGAAAAGTATAAACATCATCCGCTTAGTAGAATATATAACATATAAAGCTTCTGGGTTACGAAGGGGTCGTAGTTCTAAAAGAAAAGGTAGGGACACCTTCCTTTCAATTTAGGTCTGGTATTCAACTTGCCTGTAAACCGGGGGCGCAGGGGGGAAACAGGAGGAGAAATTACAGCTTCTAAGGACTTTCCAAGGGCCCGGGACACTGTGCTCAACACTTTCCTAGACTGTCTCATTTAACCCTTATAACCTGTCTACCAGGGGGTCATTTTTCTCTCCTTTTCGCTGATGAAGAAAGAACTTCAAGAGTTTAAGTGAATGAGGCTGTCACGGAGACATGACGTGACCGAGCGTGAATTCGAACCCTAGCCCTTCTGAGCAAAGGGCGGAGTTCCGGGCCACAACACCCACTTGGCCCCGGCTGAGGCGGCCAAAGGGAACAACCTGAGGAGCAGGGTCATGCGGTCCTCGCTGGGCGCCGCCTGGGCGCCGGCGACCTGCGGCGGCCCGCCTGCCCCGCCTTCCTCTCCGGAGTCCGCGGGCTCGTCGGTGGCTTGCATCTGGGGCTGTTCCTCCATTGCTGGTTGAGGGGAAAGGCTACCACTCAGCAGGAAAACTCCGTTCAGAAGACGTCGCTTTTCCCGCCACTAAATTGACGCCGGGAAAAGGCCCGAGAGCCCCGCCTCTTCCGCCCAGGGCCCCACCCTTTCCGCCTGGGCTTTCGGTTGCCGCGGCTGCTTCTCGCTCCTTTTTCATCCGGGCTCTGCTGGTGAAAATAACTGCAGACCACTGGTAAAAAGTTGGAATAGCTTTCGTTAAGCGTCAGATGTGTAGAGTTTTGAGCTAGGGGCTGGACTAGAGACGTTGGGACACCTCCCGGGAACAGCAGCCTCGGGGGGAAAATCTCCTGACCTAAGTGGTCATTCGGCCTTGGTGCTGGGACACGTGAGTGCGGCCACAGCTGTGTGTCCACCCATCTTGGCACTTCTTTTCCGTCCGCTGCCTTTGAAGATGGGTGTGCCCGGCAGGCTGTGAAAGATAAACATTAGAGGGTTGCTTAGAAGACTTTTTTGACCTGAACCCATGAGGTGCATACCTTTCGTTTGGCGGGGAAACCAGTGGCTTCTGAAGTTCAGGGATATCCACGGGCCACAAGTGCGAGGCATTGCAGACATTTCGAACCCAGACTTCCAGCCTGGAGACATCCACACGCTTTAAATTTCTTGCACTGATACTTCATTCTGTCATTATGACTGGCACCACTCGTAACTGAGAGTTGGGTGCCCTCAAGTTTTCAGTGTCTGCAGGGTACCTTTGAGCTTTCTTAGCTGTGTAGTGAGTGGGGGGAATGGAGAAAATGAAGGACAAATGACTGATTTGTAGTTTTTCGTTAGAGTCGGCCGTGTAAGGGACACAGCCCTTCCCGCACAAGCACAGCAGCTTGAACCTCTTTGAACAAGAGAGTCGAGAGTTCTTTTACAGCTAATTACTCCCTAGTTAATCTTGATCATACTGTGCTGTTTTCTTCCTCTGCATTATTAATGTAATACGACTCCTGATAAAAGTTAAATTCGCCGGGCGTGGTGGCTCACCCCTGCAATCCCAGCACTTTGGGGGCTGAGGCGGGTGGATCACCTGAAGTCAGGAGTTCGAGACCAGCCAGGCTAACATGGTGAAACCCCATCTCTACTAAAAATGCAAAAAAGACTGTCTCAAAAATTTTTTTATAAAAATAATAATGCAGTGGTTATCCAACGTGAGAATTCGGAGGAGACCTTGTTAAAACACATTTCTGGGTGTCCCTAGGGTTCTGATTTGCATTTGTAGCAAGTTCCCAGGTAAAGTTGCTGTTGCTTATTGATGAGGACACTTTGAGAACCACCACCATAAAGGGTCATAAAACGCAATTAAAAAAAAAAAAAACCACAGTAAAACAAAAACGGTGGGTATAAGGCCTGGCACGGTGGCTCATGCCTATAATCTTAGCACTTTGGGAAGGCAAGGCAGGCAGATCACTTGAGGCCAGGAGTCTGAGACCAGCATGGCCAACATCGTGAAACCCCATCTGTACTAAAAACACAAAAATTAATCGGGCACAGGGGCACAAGCTTGTAATCCCAGATACTCCGGAGGCTGAGACAGAAAAATCGCTTGAACCAGGGAGGCTGAGGTTGCAGTGAGCCAAGATAGCACCATTGCACTCCAACCTGAGTGATAGAGTGAAACCCTGTCTGAGGCGGGGGGAGGGTGGGTGTGGGTAGCGAGCTATCCATTAGAAAGTCAATAGTAAAGGTAGAAGAGATGATAGAAAACTACCATATTACCAGGGAGATAAATGTCAGGAAAGTATAATTAATGAGTGCAAAAACTAGAGACCAGCACTTTATAGGAATGTTACAGCTAATGGTTACCACCTTAACCAGATGGTCAAAATTGGTATCAAAAATGGTGTAACAATCTGATGTCTGACCCTAATATAATGCGTGAGTTGTACAGATCACCTTTATTGCCATGTGTAACCTGAACTTTCCTGAAAACATGAGACAAGAAATCCAGAATGAGGAACATTCTACAAGACAATTCATGTCTATGTCCTGAAACACAGAAAGCAGGGCGGTTGTTGTTCTATATGGAAAAACAAACCATGATTGAATCTTGGATTGGAAAAGGAAAGAAAAAAAAGCCCTAATACATTTTTGGAACAATTGAGGAAATTTGAATGTGTTCTGCATATTAGATATTAAATTATCAGTTTTCTTAGTGTGATACGATTGTGGTAGGCTTTTGTTTTGTTTTGTTTTGTTTTGTTTTAGAGTCACTGTCTCACTCAGGTTGAGCCACAGGCCACCATGCCTGGCTAATTATTTTTCGTAGAGACGGTGTCTTGCTCTGTTGCCCAGGCTGGTCTTAAACTCCTGGCCTCAATCGATCCGCCTATCCTGGCCTCCCAAGACACTGGGATTATACCGCCGGTGCAGTGGCTCAGGCCAGTGATCCCAGCACTTTGGGAGGCTGAGGCAAGAGGATCTGTCGAGCCCAGGAGTTTGAGACCAGCCTGGCCAAGATTTAAAACAAAAACAATCATGGGATTACAGATGTGAGCCATCGTGTTAGCAGAAAGATGCCTTTTTAACATGCCACATCTTCAGTAACATTAAAAATCACCAGGCACACTTGGTTTCTCAACCAAGGAAAGCACATACCTTTCCTTCCTTTCTTTACTTTCCTTTTTTCCTTACTGTTCTAAAGCTTTTTAATAAACTTTCACTCCTGCTCTGAAACTTGCCTGGGTCTCTCCTGCATTACACCCCTCAGTCAAATCCTTTCTTCTGAGGAGGCAAGAATTGAAAATTCTAAAAACAAAAAAAGTCAAGCTGACAAAAAAAAAAAATCTCAAAAGATATTGACTGGCCAGGTGCGGTGGCTCACGCCTTTAATCCCAGCACTTTGCGAGGCCGCAGTGAGCGGATCACGAAGTCAGGAGTTCGAGACCAGCCTGACGACATGGTGAAACCCCATCTCTACTAAAATTACAAAAATTAGCCAGGCGTGGTGGCATACGCCTGTAACCCCAGCTACTCAGGAGGCTGAGGCAGGAGAATCTGGGAGACAGAGGTTGCAGTGAGCCAAGATCAGGCCACTGCACTCCAGCCTGAGCAACAGAGACTCTGTCTCAAAAAAAGAAAAAGAAAAAGAAAAAGATATTGACTGGCCAGGTGCGGTAGCTCGTGCCTGTAATGCCTGTAATCCCAACACTTTGGGAGGCCGAGGCTGGCGGACCACTTGAGGTCAGTAGTTCGAGACCAGCCTGGCCATGGTGAAACCCCATCTCCACTAAAAATACAAAAATCAGCTATACGTGGTGGTGAACGCCAGTAATCCCAGCTACTCCGGAGGCTGAGGCAGGAGAATCGCTTGAACCAGGGAGGCAGAGGTTGCAATGAGCCGAGATTGTGCTAGTGCACTACAGCCTGGGCAACAGAGGGAGACTGTTTAAAAAAAAAAAAAAGTACATACGGTGGTATAGGGACAGAGCCGGGTTACAGAATTTTCTGGGGTTTAAATACCCTCTAGAGATTTCCTATTGGCCACTTGGTATACAGCCCATGCAAATAGTGTCCCACAATTAGTCTGATTGGTTGCAGAAAGCAGCCAATCAGAGGTACTTTCAATTTTCCATCTGCCACACAGAAAAAGGGGTGGGGGGGTTTCCAAAGGGAGTACCCTCAGGTCCGTTTGTTATTTAAATGTGGAAAGTTGGGGTTTTCCTTTTGATTTAGTTGTAGAACGTCAGCGTGCATCTGCCTTAGGTTCCCTGCTTCCAGATCCTGTCCTATTGCCTCACTTTCATGACTAAAATATAGAAAATATTTAAACTAGAAAATAAAAGGGGATGGTGGGGAAAAAAAGCTAAAACCACGAAATAAAAATGGTAGAAATGGTAACACCAAAAACTAGTTCTTTCAAAAGGCCAATGAAATAACCCCATGGGCCAGTCTCATGAGAAAACAAAAGTACTCAACATCAGTACTGAGAAAGAAGATATAACTGCACATTCAGAAGAGATTAATTTTGTCATGGTCGTTTACAGCCGTAACTTTAAAAAATCTAGAACGGATTTTTTTTTCCTTTTTTTTTTTTTCTTTTTTTTTTTGTACGAGGCACGCTCTTGCTGTGTCATCTAGCTTGGAGTGCAGTAGCACGAGCATAACTTATTACAGCCTCAAACTCCTGGGTTCTAGTGATCCTCCTTCCTTAGCATTCTAAGTAGCTAGGTCTACAGGCACATACCACCATGACTGCTGGGCTAATTTTTAAAATTTTATAATTTTTTTTTCTAATAGAGACAGGGTCTCACCCGACTCAGCCTCCTAAAGTGCTAAGAGTCTATTTTTTATATTTTTTTAGAGACAGGGTCTCACTATGTTACCCAGGTCAGTCTTGAACTCCTGGCCTCAAGCAATCCTCCTGCCTCAGCATCCCAAAGTGCTAGGATTATAGGCGTGAGCCACCAAACATGGACATAATTTTCTATTAATGTAGGGGAGGAACATCTCTAAAAGAGCGATTGTATCATACAGAGAAAAATCTTTTTTTAAAAAATTTATTTATTATTATTATTATACTTTAAGTTCTAGGGTACATGTGCATAACGTGCAGGTTTGTTACATATGTATACTTGTGCCATGTTGCTGTGCTGCAAGAAAAATCTTTAGAAGAGACCAAAAATGCATGGAATATTTACCATTTTATTTTTTGAGACAGGGTCTGACTCCCACACCCAGGCTGGAGTGCAGTCGTGCGATCTTGGCTCACTATAGTTTTGACTTCCCTGACTCAGGTGATTCTCCCACCTCAGCCTCCTGGGTAGCTGGGACCACAGGTGCACTCCAGTACCCCTGGCTAATTTTTGTGCAGATGGGATTTCGCCATGTTTCCCTGGCTGGTCTCGAGCTTCTGGGCTCAAGCAACGCACCTGCCTCAGTCTTGCAAAGTGCTGGGATTACAGGTGTGAGCTACTGTGCCTGGCCTATTATATTTAATAGCTCCAGGACAAACGACTTCACTGTTTAATTTAGCTAGTTTCCAATGAATGAATGGGGACTTCAAATGATTGTAAGGCTTTAAAAAGATGAAACTGGCCGGGTGTGGTGGCTCACGCTTGTAGTCTCAGCACTTTGGGAGGCCTGATCACCTGAGGTCTGGAGTTCGAGACCAGCCTGACCAACATGAAGAAACCCCGTCTCTACTAAAAATACAAAAATAGCAGGGCATGGTGGTGCATGCCTGTAATCCCAGCTACTCGGGAGGCTGAGGCAGGAGAATCACTTGAACTGGGGAGGCGGAGGTTGCAGTGAGCCAAGATAGCGCCACTGCACTCCAGCCTGGGCAACAGAACGAGACTCCGTTTCAAAAAACAAACAACAACAACAACAAAAAAGGAACTTTTTGGTAAGTATACACAATTTTAAAGTTTTTATAGAAAAGTGTTTGGTAGTACCCCCATATATTTGGTAAGCCTTATCTTAACTGATAAACTGGTAAAACTGTATTATCACAGGAAAAAACAAGATCAGGGAAGAATAGATGGGCATTGAAGATATTTCAAGTTGGACAAGGAGGGTTTCAGTCATGGCACTGGCATAAATGGGTATCCATCTGGAAGAATTCTACTTCACACCACATATAAAAATTGCCTACTTAGGGCTGAGTGCAGTGGCTCATGCCTGTAATCCCAGCACTTTGGGAGGCAGAGGTGGGCGAATCACGAGGTCAGGAGATCGAGACCATCCTGGCTAACATGGTGAAACCCCATCTCTACTAAAATTACAAAAAATTAGCTGGCCATGGTGGCTCACGCCTGTAATCCCAGCACTTTGGGAGGCTGAGGCAGGCAGATCACCTGAGATCGGGAGTTCAAGACCAGCCTGACCAACATGGTGAAACCCCGTCTCTACTAAAAATACATAATAAGCTGGGCATGGTGGTGCATGCCTGTAATCTCAGCTACTCAGGAGGCTGAGGCAGGAGAATCGCTTGAACCCAGGAGGCGAAGGTTGCAGTGAGCCGAGATCGCACCATTGCACTCCAGCCTGGCGACAGAGCGAGACTGTCGCAAAAACAAAAAAAATTACTCATGTGTTGCTTAATGATTGGGATATGGTTTGAGAAATGTGTCATTAGGTGATTTTATTGTTCAAACACCAGAGTATACTCACACAAATCTAGATGGCATACCCTACTGCACTCCTAGGCTATATAGTGTAGCTTATAGCTCCTAGGCTACAAAACTATACACCATGTTATTGAATACTGCAGGCAATTATAACACGTCAGTATTTGTGTATCTAGGCACAAGGTACAGTAAAAGTATGGCATCATAATCTTATGGGACCACCAAGGTGTATGTAGTCTGTCTTTGACCAAAATGTTCATGGCGCACATGACTATCTGTACCATGTAATAAAATGCACAAATACAGGTAGGCTTATGTATGTTGACAATAATTGTTATGTATATAGAATAAACCACATTTTTAAAAAACCCATAAAAATTAATATGCACATCTATATACAAGACATGGAAGGATAAATCCGTAATTGTTGATTTCAGGTGGGTGGGATTTAGAAAGAGCCTAAGGAAGGGGTAAATTAACTTTTAAAAAAGATACCTTTTGTATTTGAATATTGTTTTATTAAACAAAACACAAAACCAAAATGAAAACTGGGCTTAGAATATAAAGTTCTCATTTTTCAAAGTGAAAGTTTGAAGATACTAGCTAAAGTTGATAACTTAAATAGTGGTAAAAGTAAATAACTTAGAATTATGGCAGCAATCACCAGAAGAAACAGAATTCTAACAGGGTGACTGGGATTTGGTGGTAGACTTTTACTTTAAAATAGAACTACGTAGCAGATTCTCCATGATGACTTGGCTTACATGCAGTATGTCCTATGGAAGTAAAATTTTCAAATACCTCCATCACCTTCAGTAATTCATATTAATAAAGTAAAAGCCAGGTACATAAAACAAGAACCAAGTATATAAACATATACATCGATTGGATCCCCAGGTAAACCAAAAGCAGTTTTTAAAAATATTCCCCACCATACATACCTTTTAAGACAACTTTTCCGCTACCCTACAGTAGCAAGTAACCACATTCAAATTAGTTAAGCTATAAAAAAGTAAAAGGGGCCATAAGCTTTATTAAAAGGAAATGCAACAGTAATATGTACAGATGGCACATGGTGCCAATTTTATTTGTAAATATATACTCCAACTCAAGTTTACAAGTTACACCTTTGCCACAGCCTTGGCTAAATCTTGAACTAGTGCAGAATTAAGCTGTGGTAGAGTGCTGATCTTAGCATGCTTCGACGTGGCATACTTGTTCTTGACAGTCTGGAAGACAAAAGGATAGCAATTAAAGAGGGGGAAAAAATCACAAGATCCAATGATACAGGTATTCATTTAAAACATTAACTCATTAAAAATAAACCAGGCATTTGCAGGCATTAAGTTTGAATTATTAGACTTTTTGACATCTTACAATGCCACTATATTGACTCACCATATGCTTTGTAAGTCCTTGATTTACCATGACTATATTCTTAGCCAGGTGCTGCATAACCAGAAGAAGAGATTCTTCAGTATATGACAGGTAATGCTGTAGAGTTGGTGTCTAAGACAACAAAAGTTAATGTTAAAAATGCTCAATCGATAATGATTTTCATAAAGTTTCTAGATGTTTGATGTTATTCAGGAGTGGGGAAGGGATGGGTACTGTATCATTAATTAATATAAGTGAAATGTAAGACAAAGCTAAAGACTCCTCCTTTCCTAGGTGCTCTCATGCTTCTATAGGAACCCCTGCTCAAACACAATTGCGCTATTGTAATTGTTGACTTGCCCACCCTAAAACTAGACTCCACTTCCTTGAGGCCAACTTTGTCATAGTTCTATTCTTTCTTTTCTTTTTTTTTTTTTTTTTTTTTTTTTGAGATGGAGTCTCACTCCAGGCTGGAGTGCATGGTGTGACCTTGGTTCACTGCAACCTCCGCCTCCCGGGTTCAAGTGATTCTCCTGCCTCAGCCTCCTGAGTAGCTGGGATTACAGGTTTGCACCACCATGCCTGGCTAATTTTTCTATTTTTAGTAGAGATAGGGTTTCACCACATTGGTCAGACTGGTCTTGAACTTTTGAGCTCGTGATCTGCCCACCTTGGCCTCCCAAAGTGCTGGGATTACAGGTGTTAGCCACCACACCCGGCGGCTGCATAGTTCTATTCTTAACACCTAGGGTAGTGCCTGCCACATAGGAGAGGCATTTGCTGAATCAATGAATATGAATGTACTATTTGTATGTCATTTGACCTTCAAGTTTCTCCTCTAAGGAGTAAAAGTTGCTCTACCTTTCTCAAAGGGAATACAGTTGAAATTAGGCAAAGAAATGGAAACACTTGACTGGTTGCAATGGCTCATGCCTGTAATTCCAACACTTTGGTAAGTGGAAGTGGGTGGATCGCTTGAGCCCAGCGTTTCAAGACCAGCCTGGGTAATATAGGGAGGCGCCATGTCTACAAAAAATATAAAGGTCAGCCTCCAGAGTAGCTGGGACTACAGACATGTGCCTATATATATGTATTTGTAAAGATGAGACAGTCATGTACATGGTCTCCTGCAACAACCTGAATATATATATATATATTTGTAAAGATGAGGATTTGCTACGTTGCCCAGGCCTGGTGGGCGACTCTTGTAGTTTATAAGTGTGATGATTGGGTGTTCATGTGAACGTGTGAAATGTGCCACCCTCAAACCTTGTTACAACGTGGGCATGTTACCCGTCTGGGGTGACATGAAAAAAATTTTAAAACTAGCCAGAAACCTTCAGTCCCAGCTACTCTGGAGGCTGAGGTTGCAGTGGGTCAAGACTGCATCACTGCACTCCAGCCCAGGCGACAGAGCGAGACCTTGTCTCAAAAACAAAACCATGTGGAAACATTCTAAGACATCTTTTTAAACTATTCCTTCAGTAGATCCCATATTTATGAATCACTTGAATTGCCCTTTAATAACAAAAGTTCTGTATTTAGTCAAACACTCTTTACAATTTAAAAGCTTAGGAGTTCTGTGGGACAGAGCTTACCCATTCACCATTATCCAGAATTTTCAGTGCTAAGCAAAAAGCTCCTGCTGCAATTTGAGAAGGAGGAAAGTGCACCATATCATAGTCCAACATAGTTAGTTCCATCAGGTATTTGGCCAAAGTATGTTGCTCAACATCAACCTGAAACAAAACCCGTGTCACTGAGTTTCTTTCAGAAAATTTTCATTTGGCACTAACCTGCATGCCCATATGTATCTTTTAACTACAAATGTTTGTCTACAAACTCTCAAATGCCCACGGAAAGCCCTAATATTAACATGCAACCTGACTAAAAATAAAGAACAACGTTATCTCTTCCCCATGTAGTTAGGTATAATACAGGTCAGTTGAATTTGACTTGCTTGGTCAGCAGCAGTGTTCCCTAATGTACCCATACCGAAAGGTTTCTTAAGAAACCTGTACCTCTCCAATCTTAGATGCTCTCCGAAGGAAGTGCAAAGGTAGAGGCCGACCCAGACCAAAGTTTAAAGCTCTTAGAATCTTCATTTCCATCTGTCTGATTTGGTGCTTAGTGTAAGTATTGTCAGTCACAAAAGCAAAGTCACCAATTTCTGGAGGGTACATTTCTTCATATTTGCTTGCAATGAACATAGCAGTGACACCAACCAGCTGCAGCATCTTCTTGGGCACACAATTATTCTGCAATGGGAATTTCAACACAATGAATAACATGTTTGAAAAGGAGACACAGAGCTATGATGGAGAGGTAGAAAGACATTCTCCCATTGCAAAATCTTAATTAATGATACCATATCCCCCAAGAAAGATTTTAGCTGAAAAAGTCAGTTTCTTTCTTTTTTTTTTTTTTTTGACATGGAGTCTCACTCTTTGTCGCCCAGGCTGGAGTGCAATGGCGCGATCTCAGCTCACTGCAACCTCCGCCTCCTGTAGCTGGGACAACAGACGCCCGCCACCACACCCAGCTAAATTTTTGTATTTTTAGTAGAGACGGGGTTTTACTGTGTTAGCCAAGATGGTCTTGATCTCCTAACCTCGTGATCCACCCGCCCGCTGGGATTGCAGGCATGAGCTGCCGCGCCCGGCCCAGCCCAAAAATGTCAGCTGCTTATGACTCGGCTAGAATCCTGGAAGGGAAAACTTACTGAAATGCTTACCTGCATGAACCGATCAATAATGGAGACAGTCATGTACATGGTCTCCTGCAACAACCTGAATTTCATTTGAACCTGTACTAGCCAGTCAATTAGAATGGCTCTCATGTTTCCAGTGACTTCCCGACCCAGTAGGTATTTTGGTCTGACTGCTTGCTCTTCCTGCAAAAGAAAATGCCAATTATTCTTAGAAACATGACTCCATGTGACACATTTATGTCCAGAAAGATCAGTTAGTTCCTACAGTAAGTAGCACTGGGGCATTTAGAATCTCTATCAGTTCCTTTTTTTTTGAGACGGAGTCTCGCTCTGTCGCCCAGGCTGGAGTGCAGTGGCGCAATCTTGGCTCACTGCAAGCTCCGCCTCCCGGGTTCATGCCATTCTCCTGCCTCAGCCTCCCGAGTAGCTGGAACTACAGGCATCCGCCACCACGCCCGGCTAATTTTTTTCTGTATTTTAGTAGAGACGGGGTTTCACTGTGTTAGCCAGGATGGTCTCGATCTCCTGACCTCGTGATCCACCTGTCTTGGCCTCCCAAAGTGCTGGGATTACAGGCGTGAGCCACTGTGCCCGGCCTTTGTATCAGTTCCTAATTCAATTATTCATATGGTCACCACAAACAACACCATCACCAAGAAAGAAAGCAAACATTAAGGCTGGCGTGGTGGCTCATGCCTGTAATCCCAGCACTTTGGGAGGCTGAGATGGGCAGATTGCTTGAGGCCAGGAGTTCGAGACCAGCCTGGCCAACATGGCAAAACCTCTCTTTACTAAAAATACAAAAATTAGCTGGGCATGGTTGCGCACACCTGTAGTCCCAGCTGCTCAGGAGGCTGAAGCAGGAGAATTGCTTGAACCCAGGAGGTGGAGGTTGCAGGTAGCCGAGATTGCACCACTGCTCTCCAGCCTGGGTGACAGAGAGAGACTGTCTTCCCCCTTCACCCCCCCAGCAAAAAAGGGCAAACATTAGATAGGACAGTGTGACAGCTTTTTTATATTGTCAGGTCTTACGATATTCAATTCACCACAACTCTTGCTAGTCCACTCCCTTCCAAATAAAGATACTATACTATCATCTCAGATCTTTTCACTTGAGCCTCTAAAGTTAGAACCTGAGCTTTATGTAGAGAAAATATCAAACTCCCAGGGCAGCTGGAACCCATGTACTACAACACTCCTGCCTGCTCCAAGGTTAAAGCCCAACAGCAACTGTGGGCTTTAAGAACTGTGGGGGACAAGAGTGACTTTATTTTAAATGCTAATCCAATGTGCCTTCTGCTTATTCACTTTAAGTTTGGCCTCTCCTCCAAAACAGCCCTTCATACTATTGTATACATTATAGGCTATGATGTCTGTAGCATTCTCTCAGCCACCCGCACATTCATTCTAGAGCACGTATACTTTCCCCAAGAAAATGTATACATACTCAAGCCGTGGGTATGAGGGGTTACAGTGCAGAGATCTACATCTTACAGCCATCAAAGACCAGACTTATGTCTGTAAATTCCCCCTCATCAGTCACCCAATACCAGCAAACTCCATTTATCTGCCTCATTCCTTGGTTTCTCAGCTCCTCTGACATTTGGGGGGTTGCTTTGCATATATGGCCGCCTTGCACAGAACAAGAATGAAGCACCAAGAAACAGCACATTTACAGGCTGGGCACGGTGGCTCATGCCTGTAATCCCAGCACTTTGGGAGGCCAAGGCGGGCGGATCATGACGTTAGGAGATCGAGACCATCCTGGCTAACATGGTGAAACCCTGTCTCTACTAAAAATACAAAAAATTAGCCAGGCATGGTGGCACGTGCCTGTAGTCCCAGCTACTCAGGAGGCTGAGGCAGGAGAATGGCGTGAACCTGGGAGGCGGAGCTTGCAGTGAGCCACGGCACACCCCCTGGGTGACACAGCGAGACTGTCTCAAAAAAAAAAAAGTATCCTCCAAAGTTAGAACACAACTTTAAAAAGCCCTAAAAAGATGGAAGAAGAAACTCAAAGCAGAAGGCTACTCCTGGCATAGAAGTCTTGCAGAAGAATCCTATAGAAAAAGGAGAGGCCCCAAAGGAGCAGGCAAGAGATGTCAGTGATGACATTAAGACGATGCATTAAAAACAACTGGGGGCTGGGCGCGACTGCTCATGCCTGTAATCCCAGCACTTTGGGAGGCCGGGTGGGTGGATCATCTAAGGAGTTTGAGACCAGCCTGGCCAATATGGTGACCTCATTTCTACTAAAAGTACAAAAATTAGCTGGGTGTTGTGGTGGGCACCTGTAATCCCAGCTGCTCAGGAGGCTGAGGCATGAGAATCACTTGACCAGAGAGGCAGAGGTTGCAGTGAGCCGAGATTGCACCACTGCACTCCTGCCTGGGCAACAGAGCAAGACCCTGTCTCAAAAAACCAAAACCAAATAAAAATACAAAAAATTAGCCAGGCATGGTGGTGTGTGCCTGCAATCCCAACTACTCGGGAGACTAAGGCAGGAGAATTGCTTGCTTGAACCCAGGAGGCAGATTGCAGTGAGCTGAGACGGCACCATTGCCCTCTAGCCTGAGCGACAGTGTGAGACTCCCTCTAAAAAAAAAAAAACACACACACACACACACACCAAAAAAGTAGGTAAATGTGATAACGGTATAGTTGATGCTACTATGTTTATGCTGCCATATAGAATGCTTGTGTTTGTAGGAAAAGGGCAAATGCCATTAAGAGAAAGTTTCAAAGTGGGATCAAATTGAAGTGAACTAAAAAGTAGCTTTTGAGTGTACTCCTTTTGGGCACAAATAATTTCACCAACAACTGGATGCACATCAGCCACACTAACAAAATGCCTTGTGTTAGGGGTGGCTGTAGTCTTTGAGTATATTCTACATCCTCATCCACTTGCTGACCCATTATTACCTAAAATGCAGAGTTTGGGACTTAACCATTCCAAATACGGTGGAGATTGCACATACACATATCAAATTCAATCTGTGGACTTTCCTTCAGAAAGACCGATAGTAGTATCCACCCTAACTTCGAACTTTCCTGCACAAAGTGGCAAATAGACTCCATTGATTTAGCGACTTTTTATTTTAGGTATTCCATGAAGGAGAATTTGAAAGTGCGATCTCTTAAGAAATGCTGCCCAAGTCCTGCTTGAATTATTATGAACTATTGATAGAAAAGACTTTCATAAAGTTAGATGCAGTTTAGAAAAAAAACTAATGATAATACTGACCTCAAGTTGTCTCAGATAAGCATAAATATCTTTCACGTATTCACTACAAAGGTTTGGATCGGCTCCATCTTCTGCATCCACATCATTTACTGCAAGAATTACATCAGAGAAAGCCTGACACAGGTCTTCTTCTGCAGGGGCACATCCAGATGTTTCCATTGGGCTTGGAGAGGGAGTATCAACCTTAAAACAAAGAGATCTCTTGAAACAAGAGCAAATAGGAGTAAGCACTATAGTTTGGGCTTGAAGGTCAGGTTATTGGTACCAACTCAAGATAGTATTCTCCTGAATCAACATACAATTCATTTCCTTAAAGGAAAAGTATCTTTTCAGACTTATTCCATTTCTTTTTAGGAAGTGATTAACATCCAAAGTGATCATTTGGGTTGGGCGCGGTGGCTCACGCCTTTAATCTCAGCACTTTGAGAGGCTGATGTTGAGGCCAGGAGATCAAGACAAGCCTTGGCAATATAGCAAGACCCTGTCTTTGTTAAAAAAGAAAGTGATCCTTTAATTACTCAATTAAAAAGAATGAGGTCGGGCATGGTGGCTCAAGCCTGTAATCGCAGTTCTTTGGGTGGCTGAGGTGGGAGGATCCTTTGAGACCATGAGTTCGAGACCAGCCTGGGCAATATAGCAATAACTCATCTCTACAAAAAATTAGCTGGGCATGAAGGCAACTGCCTATAATCCTAGCTACTCAGGAGGCCAAGGTAGGAGGATCACTTGAGCCCAGCAGTTTGAGGATACAGTGAGCTATGATTGTGCCATTCTACTCCAGCCTGGGCAAAAAAAAAGAGTGAAATGCCAACTCAGAGTGAGTCAGTTTAAAGTTGGAAGCAAATAAATTCACATTCTAGACTTTCCTGCAAAGGAAACTGAGAAGTAATTAATCTTTATCAGCAACATGTGAAGTTAATCCAAATAAAGGACAATTCAGTCTTTAGTCTTTATTTCAAAATATAAGCTGCTTCTCACTACTCAAAATAACATAAATTCTATCCTTACTACTAAGGATTAACTTCATTACCATTAACCACTTCCTTCAAGCTCCCTTTATCCCATTGTTCAAACATTTATTGAGCCCCTTCTTCAAGTCAAACTGTACAAGGCATTGAATTCATGGCATCCTCAAGGGACTCTGAATTTAGTAGACAAAGTAAAGAAATAAGGTCGGGCGCGGTGTCTCACACTTGTAATCCCAGCACTTTGGGAGGCCCAGGTTGGCGGATCATGAGGTCAGGAGTTTGAGACCAGCCTGGCCAACCTGGTGAAACTCCCTCTCTACTAAAAAAAGAAAAAAAAAAAAAAAAATTAGCTGGGTGTGGTGGCGGGTGCCTGTAATCCCAACTACTCAGGAGGCTGAGGCAAGAGAACTGCTTGAATCCGGGAGGCGGAGGTTGCAATGAGCCAAGATCACGCCACTGCACTCCAGCCTGGGTGACACAGCAAGACTCCGTCTCGGGAAAAAATAAATAAATAAAAATAAGACAGACTGGGCATGGTGGCTCATGTCTGTAATCCTAGCACTTTGGGAGACTGAGGCAGGTGGATCATGAGATCAGGAGTTCGAGACCAGCTTGGCCAACATAGTGAAACCCTGTCTCTACTAAAAATAGAAAAATTAGCCAGGCATGGTGGCATGTGCCTGTAGTCCCAGCTACTTGGGAGGCTGAAGCAGGAGAATCGCTTGAACTCAGGAGGCAGAGGTTGCGGTGAGCTGAGATGGCATCGCCTGGGCAACAGAATGAGACTGTCTCAAAACAAAAAGACTGATTCTAGGAACAGGGGTGGAGATGGGAGAAGTTCAGGAAAGCTTCAGGAGTTGATGCTTGAGCTGTTTTCAAGGATGAAAAGGTTATTAGCTAAATGAAAGGGTGGGGAAAGCATTCTTACTAAGTGGGAAAGCAAAGGTAAGAATCGGTATGGACCTTTCAAGAAAGCATCATGTAGTTTGATATGCCCAGAGACCATGCTGGCTACGTTTCATGTGTTATGCCCAGAAATTCAACACTAAAGCAATAGTTTTCAATGTCTTATCCTTAGATATAAGAAGCTTAACTGGCTGGGCACGGTGGCTCACGCCTGTAATCCCAGCACTTTGGGAGGCCAAGGTAGGCAGATCACGAGGTCAGGAGTTCAAGACCAGCCTGGCCAACATGGTGAAACCTCATCTATACTAAAAATATGAAAATTAGCTGGGTGTGGTGTTGTGCGCCTGTAATCCCAGCTATTAGGGAGGCTGAGGCAGGAAAATTGCTTGAACCTGGGAGGCAGAGGTTGCAATGAGCCGAGATCACACTACTGCACTCCAGCCTGGGCAACAGAGCCAGACTCTGTCTCAAAAAAATTTTTTTTCAGATAATTTTCCCAGCTGGTTTTAACTAAGTTTAAAAAACTGAGCTTCAGAATGCAGTTCATTGCAGTTTCATCAAAGCAGCCTCCTCTACATGACCTACCTTTCCTTCACAGGGAGGTCTATCATAGGATACTTTACATACCTTTTATTTAATAAAAAGTTACTGGTTTTGAGGCTAAGTGTTAATTCATCTTCTTAACCACTCCCTGAAAAGTTGCATTCTTCCTGTTTTACTCCTTTGCATTTTCCAGTGTTACAGGTTTATTATTTAGTAGCCATATTAGGCAGTAAAAAATTTCAAGAGAACATTCTGTTTACTCCGATAAATTCTGCAGAGGTGGCTTGTACTTGGACAACAAAGTCTTTGGCTCAGGCAGGTACTACTTAATATCATTAACAAAGGAATAAGACAGTTAACAATTAAAAGCATAGATTCTGAAGCCAGACAGCCTGAGCTTGAATCTCATATGGGCCACTACCTGTGTGACCCTGACATAACCTCTCTGAAGCCATGATTTAAATAGTAGAGGTGACAATACCTACCTCAGAGTACCTGTAAAGATTATGTGAGTTAATGCATGTAAAATGTTGGGCAGAGATTGCCTCATGCTAAGCACTCAATAAATGGTATTAATTTGAATGCTCTTGCAGTGAAATAAGGGACAAGAAATAATCAACAGACTCTACAATGGTAAGAATAAGTTTACCAAAATAGGCTCAGGCGAAAGTTTTTCTTCTTTAACAGGCTCAGGTTCTGGCTCAGGTTCTGGCTCCAGCACTGGCTCAGACACTGGCACTGGCACCAGCATAGGTACCTTTTCAAGAGGTTTTGGTAGTTTTTTATCAATAACTTTTCCAGTAGCTGAAGGTTTTACTTCCTGTAGATGAAACAGAGAGAATGAAATGTTTCTGCATCAAAGGCCACAGTTGGAAGGCCGGCTCTTACAGAAGTTAGCTCGGGAAGACAGTTACCTTCTTCACAGGCATTTTGGCCTGCAGTTGTTCACTGACTTTGTTACCAATGTCCCCAAGAGCTGTTCTTGGCCTCAATCCGGGCTTGGAGGTTGCAGCAGGGGCCGTAGGAACGCGCTTTGCGCCTGCCATGCTGATCTTCGCCTTATTTTCAGCATTAATTTTCGAGTTCTGAAAGAAGCAAGACCACTTTAAGAGCTGGTCCACGGAGGCTCGAGTAAGTCAAGGGTTAATTAAGGTGGGGCACAAGAGAAGTTCCCAGAAGGAAAGCCGAGTAAAAATGGGTTCCGAGGGAAAACGTGGGTCCCAGAGTCTACTCTGCGGCCGTGACAAGTCAGTTTCCGCCGACAACCTCTACATTTACCAATTGAGGGATTCCCTGATTAGTCCTGCCCAGCCCTAAAATACCGAGAATTTACGTTTGAAAGGAAACCGAAAAAGCCTCCAATTGCAGACACCTTCTCTCTGGGAAGGGGGTTACAGAGCTGCTGGCGGGCCCACTCAGGGACCCTCTATCACTTTTTCAAAAGGTTCCCAGTCGACTTTCCACCTCCCCCAAACATTTATCCAATATCGGTCCAGTTCTCTTTCTCACCTTCCTCCCTCCATCCATCGTCCCCCACACTCCCCCACCAGGCCTGGGCCCACCTCGACGCTCTCTTGGTGACTTCCCTCCCACCTTTCTCCCCAAATCGTTCCTGCGGCCCTCTCCCGCTCGGGGGGCTCCCGCAGGCGAGGCAGAGCGAGCAGGCTGCAGCGAAGAAGGCCGCGTCAGTTTGCAGTCCGTAGCGGCTCACCCTGGTGACTCGGAGCGCCATGGCTTCCTCTTCACCAGGCAGCAGCTCAGCGGGGAGAAGCAGAACACCGGGGCCCCGACCAGCCGAGGACCTGCACCCAGCAGAGACCAACAGCCGTTCCTCCGCAGCACGCCGGGAAGAGCAGGCCCAGCCTTAGGTTTAAACCCCGCACTGCTCCCTCCTTATTGGCCTGTTCGTGGCACTCACTCCCTTCCCATTGGCGGCTGCCTGTCCCGGAGAATGCGTTTCCAGGGCGATCCCGCGAAGGCGTTCGAGAGGGGCGGGGCCAGAGTGAGACTAGGTCGGAAGGCGTGGCCAGGCTCTCACGTGGTCGGCCTCCGCGCCTGCGCTCTCGGGCAGCTGCCGCGGTCACCTGGAGAGCCGAGCAGCGCGAGCACCGCCCACCTGGAAAGGTGAGCGGGGCAAGAGTGTGCGCTGCCAATGCCAGCTCAGGAAAGGCCTGGTGACCTTTGGAAGGTGACAGTGGCGCGGCCACAGTCTCAGAAGTGTCAAAAGTAGTTTTGGATCTAGTCCAAATTATTGTTGTACACTTTCCATTTCTACGGTAGCAGCAATAATATAGTTCATGAAAGGCTTTAATATACATTATTTCATTTGATCGTTGCAACAACTCTCTGGGGTGGAGGAACTGAAGCTCAGCGGCTTAGATGACTTTGCCAGGATCGCACATTAGCAATGGGGGAACAGAATTTAGGGTTTTTTTTGAGGGGGAGGGAGGGGGCGTATTCGTGTTTTCACAATACTGATTGTCCCTTAACAATATTACTTGATTACTTCAAGATTGGCCAGTTTCCCAAGGCCAATTGTTTTGTTTGTTTTAGCTTCCTATTTGGATATAATTTCATACTTGCACCAGTTGCCAACAAAAATCTTGTAAGGAACATTTCTGTACCCTTTACCCAGATTCAACTATCCTTAACATGTATTTGCCTCTCATGGGAAGATCGAGAAAAACTAAACAAAAAGACATTTTACACCATTTGCTTTGTTATTTGCTCAATCTCTCTCTGGATCCAAAGAAAAACAAGAGGGTTCTTTTTGCCTTCTACTCCTCAAAACACACCAGGAGCTCAGCAATTGGAGGGGAGGCTGAAGGACAAAAACATTGATACCTCATAGAGCAACGGTATAAGAGCCAATAGAGACTGCTGGCCTGGAAGTCAAGGATCCGAAAGAAGGCGCCCAATCATTTGGTTTCATTCGATCGTTATTCAGTCTTCTATCATCATAGTTCTACCCTCCTACTCGGATGCCTACCGTGGGATCCTTACCATTGCTCTCCTCTGCCTGGAATGCCTGCCTCTTCTTGCGCTCAAGCCCCTGTTCTATTCAGGTAATTCCCATTCATCCTTCAGTTCTGTGTTCAGCATCCATCCTCAGTCTTTCTGGGTTTGATCAATCCTGCCTCGCCCCATGCAAGGGCGAGAGGCAAGGGGTGAGGCAGGATTACTTATCCTCTGTGTTCCAGTTAAAAATTTTTTTTTTTTTACTTTTTTTTTTTTTTTTTTTTTTTTTGAGACGGAGCCTGTATCTGTCGCCCAGGCTGGAGTGCAGTGGTGCGATCTCGACTCACTGTAACCTCCGCCTCCCGGGTTCACTCCATTCTCCTGCCTAGTAGCTGGGACTACAGGCGCCTGCCACAACGCCCGGCTAATTTTTTGTGTTTTTGGTAGAGACGCGGTTTCACCGGGTTAGCCAGGATGGTCTCGATCTCCTGATCTCGTGATCCGCCTGCCTCGGCCTCCCAAAGTGCTGGGATTACAGGCGTGAGCCACTGCGCCCAGCCGAGTGGACATAAGTTTTAAACTCATTTGGGTGAATACCAAGGAGCAAGACTGTTGGATCATATAGTAAGAGTATGGTTACTTTTGTAAGAAACTGCCAAACTGTCTTCCAAAGCTGCTGTACCATTTTGCATTTCCATCAGCAATCCTCACCATCATTTGGTGTTGTCATTTTTTTAAAAAAATTGTAGCCATCCTAATAGGTATGTAGTGGTAACTCATTGTATTTTGATTTGCAATTCTCTAATGACATATGATGTTGAGTATCTTTTTCTGTGATTATCATCTGTATAACTTCTTTGGTGAGGTATCTGTTCAGGTATTTTGCCCAGTTTTTGTTTTGTTTTGTTTTCTGAGATAGGGTCTCACTCTGATACCCAGGCTGGAATGCACTGGTGTGATCATAGCTCACTGTAACCTCAAACTCCTGAGCTCAGGCAATTCTGCCTCAGCTTCCCAAGTAGCTAGGACTATAGGTGTGAGCCACCATGCCCAGATAACTTTTTTATTTTTTATTTTTTGTAGAGATGGGTTCTCACTATGTTTCCAAGGCTCATCTCAAACTCTTGGTCTCACAAAGCACTGGGAATATATATATAGACACATGTATATATGTGTCTATATATATATGTATATATATGTGTGTGTGTGCATGTGTGTGTATATGTATATATACACATTTTTTTTTTTTTTTTGAGACGCAGTCTCGCTCTGTTGCCCAGGCTAGAGTGCAGTGGCTCGATCTCGGCTCACTGCAACCTCTGCCTCCCAGGTTCAAGTGATTCTCCCAAGTAACTGGGACTATAGGTGCCTGCCACCACACCAGGCTAATTTTTATATTTTTAGTAGAGACGGGGTTTCACCATATTGGCCAGGCTGGTCTCGAACTCCTGACCTTGTGATCTACCCGCCTTGGCCTCCCAAAGTGCTGGGATTACAGGCGTGAGCCACCACGCCCGGCTGCACTGGGAATATTAAAGGCATAAGCCACCTCGCCCAGCCTTTGCCCAGTTTTATTTTTGTTTTGAGACAGGGTCTCTATTACCCAGCTAAGGTGCAGGGCACAAACATGGCTTACTGTAGTCTTAACCTCTGGGTTCACCAGAGCCACTGCACCTGGCCTCAGACTAATATTCTTCTTTTTATTTATTTTTTTTGTTGTTTTTTCTTTTTTTCTTCTTTTGTTGTTTTTATTTTTTTTTTGGTGGGGGGACTAATATTCTTAATGGTACATTTTGTCATGTTTATTTTTAATTTTTATGCATACATAATAGTTGTACATATTTATGGGGTACATGGTATATTTTGATATAAGCATGCAATGTGTAATGATCAAATCAGAGTAATTGGGATATTTATCTCCTCAAACATTTATCATTTATTTGTGTTGGAAACATTCCAACTCCACTCCTAGTTATTCTGAAATATACGGACTGGGTGCGGTGGTTCATGCCTGTAATCCCAGCACTTTGGGAGGCCAAAGCAGGAGTATCATTTGAGCCCAGGGGTCCAAGATCAGCCTGGGCAACCTGGCAAACCCCATCTCTACAAAAAATACAAAAATTAGCTGGGATTGGTGGTGTGTACCTGTAGTCCTAGTTAGGAGGCTGAGGTGGGAGGATTGCTTGAGTCTAGGAGGTTGAGGCTGCAGTAAGCTGAGATTGTACCACTGCACTCCAACCGGGGTGACAGAGCAAGACCTTGTCTCAAAAAAACATTAAAGAAAGGCCGAGCGTGGTGGCTTATGCCTGTAACCCCAGCACTTTGGGAGGCCAAGGTGGGAGGATTGCTTGAGCTCAGGAGTTTGAGACCAGCCTGGACAACATGGCGAAACCCCATCTCTACAAAATACACAAAAATTAGCCAGGCATGGTGGCACAAACCTGTAATTCCTGCTACTCGGGATGCTGAGGCAGGAGAATCGCTTGAACCTGGGAGGCGGAGGTTGCAGTGATTCGAGATTGCGCCATTGAACTCCAGCCTGGGTGACAGAGCAGACTCTGTCTCAAAAAAAAAGAAAAACAAAAAAGGAAATATATACAATAAATTATTTTAACTATAGCCACCCTAGGCCAGATCTAGGCTACCGAACTCTAGATCTTATTCCTTCTATCTAATTGTATTTTTGTACCTATTCACTGTGATCTTTTTTTAAAAGTTTAACATTTTTTTAATTATACTTTCAAGTTCTAGGGTACATGTGCATAATGTGTAGGTTTGTTACATAGGTATACATGTGCCATGTTGGTTTGCTGCACCCATCAACTCGTCATTTACATTAGGTATTTTTCCTAATGCTATCTTTCCTCCAGCCTGCTACCCCTCCGACAGGCCCCGGTGTGTGATGTTCCCCTCCCTGTGTCCATGTGTTCTCATTGTTCAGTTCCCACCTATGAGTGAGACTGTGCAGTGTTTGGTTTTCTGTCCTTATGATAGTTTGCTGAGAATGATGGTTTACAGCTTCATCCATGTCCCTGCAAAGGACCTGAACTCATCCTTTTTTATGACTGCGTAGTATTCCATGGTGAGTTTTGCTATTGCTGCCCAGACTGGAGTGTGATGGCAAGCGATTCTCCTCCCTCAGCCTCCCAACTAGCTGGGATTACAGCCATGCACCACCACGCCTGGCTAGTTTTGTATTTTTTTTAGAGATAGGGTTTCTCTATGTTGGTCAGGCTGGTCTCGAACTCCTGACCTCAGGTGATCTGCCCGCCTAGGCCTCCCAAAGTGCTGGGATTATAGGCGTGAGCCACCGCGCCCAGTGCCACATTTTCTTAATCCAGTCTGTCATTGGTGGACATTTGGGTTGGTTCCAAGTCTTTGCTATTGTGAATTCACTGTGATCTTTATTTCTGTTCTGACAAGTCTTTTTGATAGTCCTTTCCTCAAATTCAGGCTGTATATTTGGAATTATGAAATAATTAAGATGACTTTTACACCCTTTAAATGCCTTAGGGGTTTTCTGTGTTTCCATTGTATTTCAAGGAAACTACAAAGATTTACTACTTCATCTTATAAAAGAAGAGATAATAAAAATAATTAAATTTGCTTGGCATTTTCTAGATTTTAACTAATCCAAAACTTTTGTCAGAGCTATTTTATCTGCCAAACCTAGAATATTTTTTTAAATGGACAATTCAAAAGCTCTATTTTGCTTTTCTTTTTTATTTATTTATTTATTTATTTATTTTTTATAGAGATGGGGGTGCACTATATTGACCAGGCTGGTCTTGAACTCCTGGCCTCAAGTGATCCTCCCATTTTGGCTGACCAAAATGCTGGAGATTACGGGCATGAGCCACCGCACCCAGCTCTATTTTGCTATTTTTTTAGTGAAAATAAGTTTGAGAGACATATTTATATTCATTTATAAAAGTTGACACATTAACTATAGGTCAGGCGTGGTGCCTCAGGCCTGTAACCTCAGCACTTTGGGAGGCCGAGGTGGGCGGATCACCTGAGGTCAGGAGTTGGAAACCAGCCTGGCCAACATGGCAAGACCCTATCTACTAAAAATACAAAAAAATTAGCCTGGCGTTGTGGTGCACGCCTGTAGTTCCAGCTACTCAGGAGGCAGAGGTTGTCCAGTGAGTTGAGATTGCGCCACTGTACTCCAGCCTGGGTGACAAAGCCAGGATCAGTATCAAAAAAAAAAAAGCGGACACATTAACTATCAATTTTTTTTCCCATCTCCTTGTTAAAAGGACCATCCGTGGGGGACCAGGTGGCCCCAGTTATATGCAAGCACGTGTTCTGGCGCTGCTGCAGCCTGACCCCAGGCGCCACACAGAGGCGCGGTGGTGTACAAAGGCAGCGTGTTTTTGGTTTTTTTTTTTGAGACAGAGTTTCGCTCTGTCGCCCAGGCAGGAGTGCAGTGGCACGATCTCGGCTCACGGCAATCTCCACTTCCCGGGTTCAAGCGATTCTCCTGTCTCAGCCTCCAGAGTAGCTGGGATTACAGGCACACACACCACGCCCAGCTAATTTTTGTATTTTTAGTAGAGACGGGGTTTCACCATGTTGGCCAGGATGGTCTCGATCTCTTGACCTCGTGACCAACCTGCCTTGGCCTCCCAAAGTGCTGGGATTACAGGTGGGAGCCACTGTGCCCGGTCAGTAATGTTACTATTAATGTAGGTCTTGACGAGAAGAAGGAATGAGGCCTCTGGAAGTGGTTTATATGCCATTTTGGGAATTTAATAATGTTGCTAGTCTCTCAGATGACCTAATGTTCTGTCAACCCTATGCCTTTTGAAATACAAATCTTCAATTAGCAGTCAGACACAGTGGTTTCCATCCCTTCATGTATAAGTCTCAACCTTGCATTGGAGGTGCCTAGTTTAGAATGCTGTGTTAGAAAGTGCCCTTTCCAGTGGAACTGGCAAATGAAATTGTATAGACAAGATTGTCTGCTATACTTGCTGAACAAAAAAAACCTCTAACTCATTTGCTACAATCATGCTGGACAATAGAATCACTTTAGGTTATTTACTGACTAAACAAGGTGCTGCTTAATACCAACTACTAATAGCTGTTGCATTTGGAGAAGCGCTTCAGACTAAATCAAGAGATCTCAGTGTAAAATCCAAGAATAGGCTGGGCACGGTGCTTCATGCCTATAATCTCAGCACTTTGGTAGGCCGAGGTGGGAGGATTGCTTGAGCCCAGGAGTTCCAGACCAAGCTGGGCAATGTAGTGAGACCCTGTCTCTACAAAAAATAAAAATTAGCTGGGCATGGTGGTACAATGCCTGTAGTCCCAGCTACTCAGGAGGCTGCAGTGGGAAGATTAAATGAAATTAAAATCCAAGAACTAAGCCAATTCAAGTCAAGGTGGGGAAAACCAATCTGTGGAATCTTTTTTTCTTTTCTTTCTTTTTTCTTTTTTTGAGGCAGGGTCTCTCTCTGTCACCCAGGCTGGAGTGCAGTGGTGCAACCATGGCTCACTGCAGCCTGGACCTCCCAGGCTTAAGCAATCCTCCTGCCTCAGCCTCCCAAGTAGCCGGCACTGCAGGTGTGCAACACCATGCCCAGCTAATTTTTCAACTTTTTGTGGAGAGGGGTTCTCACCATGCTGCCCAGACTAATCTGTGGAATCTTTTAGCGGGATTTGGGCTTTTGCTGATTTAGGGTGTACCATAAACATTATTTAACTTGTTGCTAATGGTTGCTGTTGTCAAGTTATTGTTAGCAGGTTTTTTTTTTTTGAGATGGAGTCTTGCTCTGTCTCCCAGGCTGGAGTGCAGTGGGGTGATCTCGGCTCACTGCGAGCTCCGTCTCCCGGGTTCATGCCATTCTCCTGCCTCAGCCTCCCGGGTAGCTGGGACTGTAGGAGCATGCCACCATGCCTGGCTGATTTTTTTATTTTTCGTAGAAATTGGTTTTCACCATGTTGGCCAGGCTGGTCTCAAACTCCTGACCTCGTGATCCACCTGCCTCACCTCCCAAAGTGCTAGGATTACAGGTATGAGCCACTGCTCCTGGGCTCAATATTTTATTTTATATTATTATTTTATTTTATTTTATTTTTATTTTATTTTATTTTATTTTTGAGACAGAGTTTTGCTGTTATCTGGGCTGAAGTGCAGTGGCACGATCTCAGCTGACTACAACTTCTGCCTCCTGGGTTCAAGTGATTCTCCTGCCTCAGCTTCCTAAGTAGCTGGGATTGCAGGCATGCACCATCATGCTTGGCTAATTTTTGTATGTTTAGTAGAGACAGAGTTTTGCTTTGTTGGACAGACTGGTCTCACACGCCTGACCTCAGGTGATCCGCCTGCCTCAGCCTCCCAAAGTGTTGGGATTACAGGCGTGAGCCACCATGCCTGGCCCTAATCAATATTTTAATGCCTTGGGATAGGAGGAGGAACAAGATGGCTGAATAGAAGCCTCCACCTATTGTCCTCCCTGAAGGAACACCAAATTTGTCAACTGTCTACACAAAAGAACACCTTCATAAGAACCAAAAATCAGCTTAGGTACCAGCTTAGCCACAGTAGGGAAGAGCACTGAGTGGGCTTTTGGGGTACTTGATTCCAGGCCTTGGCTCTTGAACAGCATTTTTGGACCTATCCCGGGCCAGAGGGGAACCCACTACCCTAAAGTGTGAGTGCCAGGCCTGACAGCGTTCACCACAAGCTGATTGAAGAGTCCTTGGGCCTTAAGTGCACTTCGTCAGTGCCCTGGCAGTACTCTCTGTGGGCCTGTGGTGGTGGACATGGGGAGAGACTCCTCTGCCCTGGGAAAGGGAGGGAAGAGTGGGAAGAGCTTTGTTTTGTGGTTTCAGTGCCAGCCTAGCTGCAGTAGAATAAAGCACCAGGTAGATTTCGAAGGTTTCCAACTCCAGGCCCTGCTACCAGACAACATCTCTGGACCTGCCTGGGGCCTGGGGTAACTCATTGCCCTGAAGGGAAGGACACAAGCCTGGCTGGCTTCACCACCTGCTGATTGTAGAGCCCTCGGGCCTTGAGCAAACATGGGCGGAAATCAGGTAGTGGGCTGCAGGCAGGCTTTGGGCAAGACCCAGTATTGTGCTGGCTTCCGATGTGACCCAGAGCAGTCCTAGTGGTGGTGGCCACAGGGGTGCTTGTGCCACCTATTCCCCCAACTCCAGGTAGCTCAGCAGAGAGACAGACAGAGAGAGAGAGAGACCATTTATTTGGGAGAAAGTAAGGAAAGAGAACAAGAATCTGCTCCTGGTAATGCAGAGAATTCTTCTGGATTTTAACCAAGACCACCAAGGTGGTACCTTCATGAATCTGCAAGATCTGCAGCATTACTGGGCTTGGGGTGTCCTCTAATGCAGATATGGTTGCAGTAACCAAAAACTTAGATCACAACACCCAAGGCCCTTTGGGAAGCCTTTCCAAAGAGGATGGGTACAAACAAGCCCAGACTGTGAAGACTATAAAAAATACCTAAGTCTTCAATACACAGGCACTGACAAACATCCACAAGCTTCTAGACCATTTAGGAAAACATACCCTCACCAAATTAACTAAATAAGGCACCAGGGGCCAGTCCGAGAGAGACAGATAAGTGACCTTTCAGACAGAATGCAAAGTAGCTGTTTTGAGGAAATTGAAAGAAACTCAAGATAACACAGAGAAATAATTCATAATCCTATTAGATAAATTTATTTATTTTTATTTTTTGGAGACAGAGTCTCTCTCTCTATCCCCCAGGCTAGAGTGCAGTGGCGTGATCTCGGCTCACTGCAACCTCCTCCTCCTGGGTTAAAGTGATTCTCATGCCTCAGGCTCCCACCAAGCAGCTGGAATTGCAGGCACATGCCACCACGCCTGGCTAATTTTTGTATTTTTGGTAGAAACAGGGTTTTGCCATGTTGGCCAGGCTGGTCTTAAACTCCTGACCTCAGGTGATCTGCCGCCTGCCTCAGCCTCCCAAATTGCTGGGATTACAGGTGTGAACCACCGTGCCTGGCCCTATTGGATACGTTTAACAAAGAGATTGAAATAATTAAAAAGAACCAAGCAGAAATTCTGGAGTTGAAAAATGCAATTGACATACTTAAGAATGTGTCTGAGTTGCTTAGCAGCAGAATTGATCAAGCAGAAGAAAGAATTAGTGAGATTGAGGACAGGCTATTTGAAAATACACAGGCTGGGTGCAGTGGCTCCTGCCTGTAATCCCAGCACTTTGGGAGGCCAAAGTGGGTGGATTATGAGGTCAGGAGATCGAGACCTTCCTGGCTAACACAGTGAAGCCCCGCCTCTACTAAAAAAATACAAAAAAATTAGCCGGGCATAGTGGCGGGCACCTGTAGTCCCAGCTACTTGGGAGGCTGAGGCAGGAGAATGGCGTGAACCCGGGAGGTGGAGTTTGCAGTGAGCTGAGATCGCGCCACTGCACTCCAGCCTGGGTGACAGAGTGGGACTCCATTTCAAAAAAAAAAAGCAAGAAAGAAAGAAAGAAAGAAAAAAAAGACACAGTCAGAGGAGACAAAAGAGAAAGGAATTTTAAAAAGTAAAGCATGCCTACAAGATCTAGAAGACAGCCTCAAAAGGGCAAATCTAAGAGTTTTTGGCCTTAGGAGGGAGAGAGAGAGAGAGAGAGAGAGAGATAGGAGTGGAAAGGTTGTTCAAAGGGATAACAGAGAACTTCCCAAACCTAGAGAAAGATATCAGTATTCAAGTATAAGAAGATTGTAAGGCTGGGAGCGGTGGCTTACGCCTGTAATCCCAGGACTTTGGGAGGCTGAGGTGGGCAGATCACCTAAGGTCAGGAGTTCGAGACCAGCCTGGCCAACATGGTGAAACCCTGTCTCTACTAAAAATACAAAAATTAGCTGGGCCTGGTGGCAGGGGCCTGTAATCACAGCTATTCGGGAGGCTGAGGCAGGAGAATCACTTGAACCTGGGAGGCAGAGGTTGCAGTGAGCCGCGATCACGCCATTGCAGTCCAGCCTGGGGGACAAGAATAAGACTTTGTCTCAAAAAAAAAAAAAAAAAAAAAAAGAAAATTGTAGAAAAGAGAAAAAAAGAAAAGAAAAAAGAAAAAAACCCCAAAAACAAAACAAAGAGGAAGGTTGTAGAACACCAAGAATTTAACTCAAAGAGGAATACCTCAAGGCATTTAATAAACTCTCAAAGGTCAAGGATAAAGAAAGAATCCTAAAAGTAGCAAGAGAAAAGAAACAAATATTAATAACATACAATGGAGCTCCAATTCATCTGGCAGCAGAATTTTCAGTGGAAACTTCATAGGTCAGGAGAGAGTGGCATGACATATTTAAGTGCAGAAGGAAAAATCCTTTTACCCTAGAAATAGTATATCCAGCAAAATACATCCTTCAAACATGAAAGAGAAATAGCCTTTCCCAAATAAACAAAAGCTGAGGGATTTTGTCAACACCACACCTGTCCTACAAGAAATGCTAAAGGGAATTCTTCAGTCTAAAAGAAAAAGATGTTAATGAGCAACAAGATATCATCTGAAGGAACTGGGCACAGTGGCTCATGCCTGTAATCCCAGCACTGTGAGAGGCTGAAGAGGGAGAATCTCTCGAGCTCAAGAGTTTGAGACCAGCCTGGGCAACACAGTGAGATCTCGTCTGTACAAAAAAGTTAAAAGAGTTAGCTGAGCGTGGTGGCACATGCCTGTAGTCCCAGCTATTTGGGAGACTGAGATGGGAAGAATGCTTGAACCTGAGAGTTCAAGGCCGCAGTGAGCTAGGATCGTGCCACTGCTCTACAGCGTGGGCAACAAAGCAAGACCCTGTCTCAGCAATAGCAACAACAACAACAAAAATCATCTGAAGTTACAAAACTCACTGGTAATAGTAAGTACACAGAAAAATACAGAATAACATAACACTGCAATTGTGGTGTATAAACTACTCATTTCTAAAGTAGAAAGATGAAAAGATAGACTGATCAAAAATAATAACTGCAACTACTTTTCAAGACGTAGTACAGTAAGATATGCCTAGAAATAGCGAAAAGTTAAAAAGTGGGGAGACAGAGCTAAAGTATAGAGTTTTCATTAGTTTTCTTTTACTTTTTTTTTTTTTTGAGACGGAGTCTCACTCTGTTGCCTAGGCTGGAGTATAGTGGTGTGATCTTGGCTGACTGGAACCTCCACCTGTCGAGTTCACACCATTCTCCTGCCTCAGCCTCCTGAGTAGCTGAGACTACAGGTGCCTGCCACCATGCCCAGCTAATTTTTTATATTTTTAGTAGAGATGGGGTTTCTCTTTGTTAGCTAGGATGGTCTCAATCTCCTGACAGTGTGATCCACCTGCCTTGACCTCCCAAAGTGCTGGGATTACAGGCGTTAGCCACCGTGCCCGGCCCTAGTTTTCTTTTTGCTTGTTAGTTTGTTTATGTTCTGTGTTATAATCAGTTTAAAATAATGGGTTTTTAAGGTATTATTAACATGCCTCATGCTAACCTCAAATCTAAAAATATACAACACAAACACGAAAAGTAAAAAGCAAGAAAATCAACATATGACTAGAGAAAATCACCTTTACTAAAAGGAAGACAGGAAGGAAGAAGGAAGAAAAGACCACAAAAGATTCAGAAAACAAATAACAAAATGGAGGAATAAGTTCTTATGTACAAATAACATTGAATGCAAATGGACTAGACTCTCCAATCAAGACACAGAGTGGCTGAATGGATTAAAAAAAAAAAGACCCAAAGATCTGTTGCCTACAAGAAACACAATTCACCTATAAAGACACCCACAGACCAAAAATAAATGGAGGGAGAAAGATATTCCATGCCAATGGAAACCAAGAAAGAGTAGGGGTGGCTATACTAATATCAGACATAACAGATTTCAAGGCAAAAACTATGAAAAGACAAAGGGCCAGGCACGGTGGCTCACGCCTGTAATCCCAACACTTTTGGAGGCCAAGGTGGGTGGATCACCTGAGGTCAGGAGTTTGAGACCAGCCTGGGCAACATGGCAAAATCCCATCTCTATTAAAAAAAATGCAAAAATTAGCCAGACCTGGCGGTGCGTGCCTGTAATCCTAGCTACTCAGGAGGCTGAGGCAGGAGAATCACTTGAACCTGGGAGGCAGAGGTTTCAGTGAGCTGAGATTGCACCACTGGACTCCAGCCTGAACAACAGAGTGAGACTCTGTCTCAAAAAAAATAAAATAAATTAAAATAAAAATAATAAAAAGAGACAAAGAAGGTCATTATATAATGATAAAGGAGCCAATTTGACAAATGATATAATAATTGTAAATATATATGTACCGAACACTGGAGCATCCAGATATATATATAAAGCAAATGTTATTGGAACTGAAAAGAGAGATAGACCCCAATACAATAGTAGCTGGAAACATCAACACTCCACTTTCAGCATTAGACAGATCGTCCAGACAAAACACAACAAAGAAACTTTGGACTGAATCTACACCATAGACAGTGGACCTAATAATATTTACCTAACATTTCATCTAACAGCTGCAGAATATACATTCTTCTCCTCAGCACATGTATCTTTTCAAGGACAGACCATATACGTTAGGCCACGAAACAAATCTTGAAACATTCAAAAAATTCAAATAATATCAAGTATCTTCTCTGACCACGCTGGAGTAAAACTAGAAATCAATAATAAGGATTTTTGGAAACTATACAAATACATGAAAATTAAGCAATATTGCTGGGCGCGGTGGCTCATGCCTATAATCCCAGCAATTTGGGAGGTCAAGGCAGGTGGATCACCTGAGGTCAGGAGTTCGAGACCAGCCTGGCCAACATGGTGAAACCCTGTCTCTACCAAAAATACAAAAATTAGCCTGGCATGGTGGCGGGCACCTGTAATCCCAGCTGCTTGGGAGGCTGAGGTATAAGAATTGCTTGAACCCAGGAGGCGGAGGTTGCACTGAGCTGAGACTGCACCATTGTACTCCAGCCTGGGCAACAAGAGCAAAACTCTGTCTCAAAAAAATAAAAAATAAAAATAAAGTTAAGCAATATGCTCCTAAATGACCAGTGGGTCAATGAAGATATTAAGAAAGAAATTGAGAAATTTCTTGAAAGAAATGATAGTGGAAACACAACATACCAAAACCAATTGGATACAGCAAAAGCAGTACTAAGAGGAATGTTTGCAGCTGTAAGTACCTGTATCAAAAAAGAAGAAAAGGCCGGGTGCAGTGGCTCACGCCTGTAATCCCAGCACTTTGGGAGGCTGAGGAGGGCGGATCATGAGGTCAGGAGATTGAGACCATCCTGGCCAACATGATGAAACCCTGTCTCCACTAAAAATACAAAAATTAACTGGATGTGGCAGTGCGTGCTTGTAATCCCAGCTACTTGGGAGACTGAGGCAGGAGAATCACTTGAACCCAGGGGGTGGAGGTTGCACTGAGATGAGATTGCACCACTGTATTCCAACCTGGCAACAGAGTTAGACTCTGTCCCAGAAAACAAAAACAAAAACAAAAAACAAGAAAAGAAGAAAAACTTCAAATAAATGACCTAATAATGAAGCTTAAAGAACTAGAAAAGCAAGAGGAAACCAAACCCAAAGTTAGTAGAAGAAAAGAACCAATAAAGATCAGAGCAGAAATAAATGAAGTTGAAACCAAGAAAATACAAAAGATCAATGAAGCAAAAGTTGTTTTTTTAACAGATAAAGAAAAACGAAAAACCATTAGCCAGCCTACGAAAAAAAGACGGAAGACCCAAATAAATAAAATCAGAGATGAAAAAGGAGACATTACAACCAATACTGCAGAAATTCAAAGGACCATTAGAGCAACTATATACCAGTAAATTGGAAAATCTAGAAGAAATGGATAAATTCCTAGATACTCATGCAACCTACCAAAATTGAACCATGAAGAAATTCAAAACCTGAAGAGACTAATAAGAAGTAACGAGGCCGGGCGGGGTGGCTCAAGCCTGTAATCCCAGCACTTTGGGAGGCCGAGACGGGCAGATCACAAGGTCAGGAGATCAAGACCATCCTGGCTAACACGGTGAAACCCCGTCTCTACTGAAAAATACAAAAAACTAGCCGGGCGAGGTGGCGGGCGCCTATAGTCCCAGCTACTCGGGAGGCTGAGGCAGGAGAATGGCAGGAACCCAGGAGGCGGAGCTTGCAGTGAGCTGAGATCCGGCCACAGCACTCCAGCCTGGGCGACAGAGCGAGACTCCGTCTCAAAAAAAAAAAAAAAAAAAGGCCGGGCGCGGTGGCTCAAGCCTGTAATCCCAGCACTTTGGGAGGCCGAGGCGGGTAGGTTGAGGCAGGAGAACTGCTTGAACCCAGGAGGCCAAGGTTGCAGTGAGCTGAGAGCGTGCCATTGCACTCCAGCTTAGGCAACAAGTGCGAAACTCCATCTCAAAAAAAAAAAAAAAAAAGCTATATATGACAGACGCACAGCTGGTATCATACTGAATGGGGAAAAACTGAAAGCCTTTCCTTAGATCTGGAACACACCAAGGATTTCCACTTTCACCACTGTTATTCAACATAGTACTGAAAGTCCTAGGCACAACAATCAGACAAGAGAGAGAAATAAAAAGCATTCAAATTGGAAAGGGAGAAGTTGAATTATTGTTGTTTGTAGATGATATGATCTTATATTTGGAAAAACCTAAAGACTCCACCAAAAAACTATTGAACTGATCAATAAATTCAGTAAAGCTGCAGGATACAAAAATATCGTATGAGGCCAGGCATGGTAGCTCACACTGTAATCCTAGCAATTTGGGGAGGCTAAGACTGGAGGATTGCATGAGTCCAGGAGTTTGAGACCAGCCTGGCCAACATGGAGAAACTCCTGTCTTTTATAAAAATTAAAAAAAAATATATCATACAAAAATCGGTAGGTTTTTTTTTGGTTTTTTTGTTTTTTTTTTTGAGACAGCGTCTCACTGTATCATTCAGGGTGGAGTGCAGTGGCATAATCTTGGCTCATTACAACCTCTGTCTCCTGGGTTAAACTGATTCTTGTGCCTCAGCCTCCTGAATAGCTGGGGTTACAGGTGTGTGCCACCACACCTGGCTAATTGTTGTATTTTTAGTAGAGGCTGGGTTTGACCATGTTGGCCAGGTTGGTCTCAAACTCCTGACCTCAGGTGATTCTCCCACCTTGGCCTCCCAAAGTGCTGGAATTATAGGCGTGAGCCACTGAGCCCAGCCTTTTTTTTTTTTTTTTTTTTTTTTTTTTTTTTTGAGACTGAGTCTGGCTCTGTCCCCCAGGCTGGAGTGCGGTGGCCGGATCTCAGCTCACTGCAAGCTCCGCCTCCCGGGTTCACGCCATTCTCCTGCCTCAGCCTCCCGAGTAGCTGGGACCACAGGCGCCCGCCACTTCGCCCAGCTATTTTTTTTTTGTATTTTTTAGTAGAGACGGGGTTTCACGGTGTTCGCCAGGATGGTCTCGATCTCCTGACCTCGTGATCCGCCCGTCTCGGCCTCCCAAAGTGCTGGGATTACAGGCTTGAGCCACCGCGCCCGGCCTTTTTTTTTTTTTTTTTTTGAGACAGAGTCTTGCTTTGTTCCCCAGGCTGAAGTGCAGTTTCCCAATCTCAGCTCATGGCAGCTTCTGCCTCCTGGGTTCAAAAAATTCTCCTGCCTCAGTCTCCCAAGTACCTGGGACTACAGATAAGCATGGCCAGCTAATTGTTGTATTTTTAGTAGAGACAAGGTTTCACCATGTTGGCTAGTCTGGTCTCGAACTCCTGGCCTCATGTGATCTGCTTGCCTTGGCCTCCCAAAGTGCTAGAAGTACAGGTATGAGCCTCTGAACCCAGCTGAAAATCAGTAGTATTTTTATATGCCAACAGCAAACTATCTGAAAAAGAAATTGAGAACATAATTCCATTCACATTAGCTACAAATGAAATTCAAAACCTAGAAATTAACCAAAGAAGTGAAAGATCTCTACAACGAAAACTATAATCATTGGTGAAAGAAATTGAAGAAGACACAAAAAAATGGAAAAATATTTCATGTTCATGGATTGGAAGAATCAATATTGTTAAAATGCCCATACAACCTAAAACAATCTACAGATTCAGTGCAATCCCTATCAATATACCAATGACATTCTTCACAGAATAGAAAAAAATGAATCCTAAAATTTATGTGGAATCACAAAACACTCAGAATAGCCAAAGCTATTGTGAGCAAAAAGAACAAAAGTGGAAGAATCACACTACCTGACTTCAAATTATACTACAGAGCTACAATAACCAAAACAGCATGGCATGGGCATAAAACAGACACATAGACCAATGAACAGAATAGAGAACCCAGAAACAAATCCATACATGTACAGTGAACTTATATTCAACAGAGGTGCCAATAACATACAATGGGGAAAGACAGTCTCTGCAATAAATGGTGCTAGGAAAGCTGGATATCCATATGCATAAGAATGAAACTAGATCCTTATCTCTTGCCATCTATGAAAATCAAATAAAAATGTATTAAGCATTTAAATCCAAGACTTCTAAACTATGAAACTACTAAAAGAACACACTGGGGAAACTCTCTAGGATCATTGGACTGGGCAGAGCTCTTGAGTAACATACCATAAACACAGGCAGCCAAAGCCAAAATGTACAAGTAGGATTATATCAAGTTAAAAAGCTTCTGCCGAGCAAAGGAAACAATGTTGTAGAGAAACCCACAGAATGGGAGAAGATATTTGCAAACTATCCATTTGACAAACGATTAATAACCAGAATATGTAAGGAGCTCAAACAACTCTATAGTAAAAAATCTAATAATCTGATTTAAAAATGGGCAAAAGAGCTGAATAGACATTTCTCAAAAGACATACAAATGGCAAACACATTTATGAAAGGAGTTCAACAGCATTGAGCATCAGAGAAATGCAAATCAAAACTGCAATGAGATATCATCTCACTTCAGTTAAAATGACTTATATTGGCCAGGTTCATGCCTGTAATCCCAGCACTTGGGGAGGCTGAGGCAGGCGGATCACTTGAGTTCAGGAGATCGAGACCAGCCTGGCCAACATGTCAAAACCTTGTCTCTACTAATAATACAAAAATTAGCCAGGCATGGTTGCACGCCCCTGTAATCCCAGCTACTTGAGAGGCTGAGGCAGGAGAATTGCTGGAACCCAGGAGTCGGTGACTGCAGTGAGCTGAGATCATGCCACTGCACTCCAGCTTAGGTGACAGAGTGAGACTCTGTCTCAAAAAAATAAATAAATAAATAAAATAAAAAGGCTTATAGCCAGAAGACAGGCAATAACAAACACTGGCGAGGATGTGGAGAAAAGGGAACCCTTGTCCACTGTAGATGTGAATGTAAATTAGCACAACCACTATGGAGAACAATTTGGAGGTTCATCAAAAAACTAAAAATAGAGCTCCCATATAATCCAGCAATTCCCCTGCTAGGTATATACCCAAAAGAAAGACTGTTAGTATGTTGAAGAAATATCTGCACTCTCATGTTTATTGTAGTACTATTTACAATAACCAAGATTTGGAAGCAACATAAGTGTCCATCAACAGACCCAGAGAGCAATCAGTGAAGCCTGAAGTAGAATGACAAGGACAGTAGGCTCTAAGAGGGACATCTCCAAGCAAAAAAATAAATAAATAAAATTGGTAGCTGATGTATTGGAACAGACTGAGAAGAAATTTATAAAACTAGTCAAATGATAAAAAACAAGGCCATGGCTGGGTGCTGTGGCTCATGCCTGTAATCCTAGCACTTTGGGAGGCCCAGGCGGGTGGATCACGAGGTCAGGAGATCGAGACCATCCTGGCTAACACGGTGAAAACCCGTCTCTACTAAAAATACAAAAATTAGCTGGATGTGGTGGCACATGATTGTATTCCTAGCTACTCGGGAGGCTGAGGCAGGATAATCGCTTGAACCCAGGAGACTGAGGTTGCAGTGAGCTGGGATCACGCCACTGCACTCCAGCCTGGCAACAGAGTGAGACTCTGTTTCAAAGAAAAAAACAAAAAAACCAAACCCGAAAACAAACAAACAAACAAAAAAGGCCATATTAAACCTGGAGCAAACTAGAAGTTAATATGGTAAATGGAAATATAATCATAATATGGTACACAGGGCATTGTGGCAATTTATAGTCATAATATTGGAAACACTGAATATTGGTTTAACAAAAGGTTATGATTTACATAAGAGACATGCAAATTAAAACCAAATGGAGATACTGTCTCACACTAGTCAGAATGGCTACTATTAAAAAGTCAAAAAATAATAGCTGTTGGCAAGGATGCAGAGAAAATCGAATGCTTACACACTGTTGATAGGAATGTAAATTTGTTAAATCCTGTGGAAAACAGTATGGAGATTTCTCAAATAACTAAAAATAAAACTATCATTCTACCCTGGAATCCTACTACTGGGTTTCTACCCAAAGGAACAGAAGTTGTTTTATCAAAAAGATGCCTGGCTTGGCTGGGCGAGGTGGCTCACTCCTATAGTCCCAGCACTTCGGGAGGCTGAGGTGGGTGGATCACTTGAGGTCAGGAGTTCGAGACTAGCCTGGCCAACATGGTGAAACCTCGTCTCTACTAAAAATAAAAAAATTAGCTGGATGTGGTGGCTCACGCCCGTAATCCCAGCTCTTTGGGAGGCTGAGGCAGGAGAATCGCTTGAACCTGGGAGGTGGAGTTTGCAGTGAGCTGAGATTACGCCATAGCATTCCAGCCTGGGCAACAGAGCGAGACTCTGTCTCCAAAAAAAAAAAAAAAAAAAAAAAAGACACCTGGTTCATGCCTGTAATTGCAGCCCTTTGGGAGGGCGAGGTGAGCAGATCATTTGAGGTCAGGAGTTGGAGACCAGCCTGACCAACATGGTGAAACCCCGTCTCTACTAAAAATACCAAAAAAAAAAAAAAAAAATTAGCCAGGCATGGTGGTGCATGCCTGTAATTCCAGCTGCTTAGGAAGCTGAGGCAGGAGAATCTCTTTAACCTGAGAGGCAGAGGTTGCTGTGAGCCGAGATCACGCCACTGCATTACAGCCTGCATGACAGAGTGAGACTCTGTCTCAAAAAAAACCAACAAACAAAAAACTTAAAAAAAGAAGACACCTGAACTCATATGTTTATCACAGTACTGTTTACTATAGCAAAGTCATGGAATCAATCTAGGTGCCCATCAATGGTGGATTGAATAAAGAAAATGTGGTACATATATACCATTAAATACCATGCAGCCATAAAGAAGAAGAATAATATCCTTTGCAGCAACATGGATGGAGTTGAAGGCCATTATCCTAAGTGATCTAATGCAAGAATAGAAAACAAAATACTGCATGTCCTCACTTCTAAGTGGGAGCTAAACAATGAATACATGTAAATGTAAAGAAAAACAGACACTGGGGATCATTAGATGGGGAGGGAGTGGGATGTGGGCTGAAGAACCACCTGTTGGGCACTATCCTTACTGCCTGAGTGATGGGATAGTTGGGACCCCAAGCCTCAGCATCACACAATTTACCCATGTAACCAACCTGCACATGTACTCTTTCATCTATTATAAAAGTTGAAAGTTTTAAAAATTCAGGTTTTAGATGCTGTCTGTAATGATCAGGGAGGTTATACAATAAAAAGTCCTCCCCCACAAAGGAAAACATATTAAAAGTTACAGTGGCTTATGCCTATAATCCCACACTTTAGGAGGCTGAGGTAGGAGGATGGCTTGAGGCCAGGAGTTCCAGACCAGCCTGGGCAACATAGTGAGACCCTGTCTCTGTTTTAATCAAAAAAAGAAAAAAATTTCTCGAGTATCATTTAAGAATATTCTGTGGGCTGGAAGCAGTGGCCCATGCCTGTAATCCTAGCACTTTGGGAGGCCAAGGTAGGGGGATCACTCGAGCTCAGGAGTTCAAGACCAGCCTGGGCAACACAGTGAAACCCGGTCTGTACTAAAAATACAAAAAATTAGCTGAGTGTGGTGGCGGGTACCTGTAATCCCAGCTACTTGGGAGGCTGAGGCAGGAGAATTGCTTGAACCTGGGAGGCAGAGGTTGCAGTGAGCCAAGATCGTGCCACTACACTCCAGCCTGGGTGACAGAGCAAGACTCTGTCTTTTTTTTTTTTTTTTTTTAATAGAGTTGGAGATCTCAGTATGTTGCCTAGGCTGGTCTTGAACTCCTAGAAACAAGGGATCCTCCTTTCTCAGTCTTCCAAAATGTTGGGATTAAAGGCATGAGCCACCAAGTTTGGCCAAGAATCTCTAAATCTTTAAAGAAAAAAACAAGTAACAGAATATCGTATTGAGGCATGAAGTTTCAAGACACATAAGACCCTACTCCCATCCCAGTGTACGCATGTGTGTGGGCATGGAGAATGTGCAAATTGGCTTAGAGGTAAGAGTGTTTTGGAATCAGCACTTGAGAAGGTAGTGAAAACGGTTTTTGTTATATTTAGAATGTGGTCTGTAGGTATTTAAATTTTTCTTGAATTGATTCTTACGCAAAAAAGCCTCCTTTGCATGGAGGCTCTGTTTATTGTGATTAATTATAGTACTCCAGCAAGGGGAACTTGTTTCTCTTTCTACAGAGACTGCTCTGGGACATAAGTTATGTCCCTTGGGGTGAAGTATTTCACAAGTAAATATCTTACATATTTGAGAAATCTTCCATTACAAGGCTTAAGTTTAATCCTCGTAGGGCCTTCAATTTTCTTAGTTAAGTGATGGCAAGAAGATAGAGGCAGCTAAAAGGAAATGAAGAGAGAAGGCAAATAATAAAAGAGAAGGTCTGAAAGAAAAGTGGCAGAGATTGAGGGCCTTCTACTGGACCTGGAAATTGAAGTAAGGGTTCTCTTCCACAGTCAGCTCCTAGTGTATCTGATGCTACTCTGTTTGCACAGTGAGTTGTCTTCCTGGAAGGCACGGTAGCCTGAGGTTCCAAGGCTGGGGCTGAGTAACCTGGGATTCAGTAACAGAGGAGACTTGCAAGCACAATTTATTTATTTATTTATTTATTTTTGAGATGGAGTCTGGCTCTGTCTCCCAGGCTGGAGTGCAGTGGCCGGATCTCGGCTCACTGCAAGCTCCGCCTCCCGGGTTTACGCCATTCTCCTGCCTCAGCCTCCCGAGTAGCTGGGACTACAGGCGCCCGCCACCTCGCCCGGCTAGTTTTTTGTATTTTTTAGTAGAGACGGGGTTTCACCGTGTTCGCCAGGATGGTCTCGATCTCCTGACCTCGTGATCCGCCCGTCTCGGCCTCCCAAAGTGCTGAGATTACAGGCGTGAGCCACCGCGCCCGGCCGCAAGCACAATTTAATAGCCTTACACTGGTGCTCACCTGTGCTTTACAATCTGCTATTTGGTGGGGTCAAGGGTGGGAAGAGGTGAATGGCACCACTGATCCAAAAACTAGTGTGCATAGTTGAGGAATTTGAAGCTCTGAGTTTAAGTTGAATTGCTATGGAGCTAGGATATGGTTGAGCCAATCTTCATAATCATAGCTTAATCCATTGTTTTTTTTCTGATTATCAACAGTATATGCCGTCTCCTCCATAAAGGTTTTTCTAATCTCCCAGGGAAAGGGGTTCTTGTCCTCTTCTGAACTCAAAACAATATTACTTTTGCCTTTCTTCCAGCATGCATCTCTTCATGCCCTCTATTTTTACATATTTGTATATGCTCAATAAACGGTGCTTTCCTGTGAGGGTAGAAACCATATCATACCTCTTTTGCATCATACACACTACTTTACATATATTAGGTCTTTAACACATCTGTTGACTAAATAGATACCTTTAACAAAATAGTTCCCATAGATTAATTTGGGACTATTCCTTTGATTTCATAGGACTACAAGGGATCTACCTTATATTTACTGAATCCAAACCCCATGACTTAAAATGCGGGAATAAGACACTGGCAGTTAGATCACTACTATGGCGGGGAGTCTTTTTCCTAGGCCAGCCCATCCCACTGTATCAATTTGCAGTCTTTCATATTAGGCAAGCCTATCCTGTTCTTAAGGAAAATCGAGGCAAACAACGATAGGAAAGTCTGCTTGAAGTCAGGCATTTGTAAAGTGTAAGTTAGTATAATTTACCTGATGCTTTTTTACAGGGTTAGACAACTAACCCCCTTATGGTTACCTAACATGTGTATGGTAAAGTTAACTCGTAACAAACAATAAAGAGAGGAAGAGTAATAGATCTATTTTATTATTTTATTTTATTTTATTTTTTGAGATGGAGTTTTGCTCTTTGCCCAGGCTAGAGTACAGTGGCACAATCTTGGCTTACAGCAACCTCTGTGAGAATAATAGTTTTTTTTTTTTTTGAGACGGAGTCTTGCTCTGTCGCCCAGGCTGGAGTACAGTGGCCGGACCTCAGCTCACTGCAAGCTCCGCCTCCCGGGCTCACGCCATTCTCCTGGCTCAGCCTCCCAAGTAGCTGGGACTACAGGCGCCTGCCACCTCGCCCAGCTAGTTTTTTTTTGTATTTTTTAGTAGAGACGGGGTTTCACCGGGTTAGCCAGGATGGTCTCGATCTCCTGACCTTGTGATCCGCCCGTCTCCGCCTCCCAAAGAGCTGGGATTACAGGCTTGAGCCACCGCGCCCGGCCATTGTTTCTTTTTTTTTGAGACAGAAGTCTCTCTTCTCGGCTCACTGCAACCTCTGCCTCCCGTGTTCAAGCGATTCTCCTGCCTCAGTCTGCCGCCCCTCTTCCCCCAACCCATCCCGAGTAGCTATCCCCTAGATCCTGTAATCCTGCCACTATATCTGGCTAATTTTTGTAGTTTTAGTAGAGACAGGGTTTCACCATGTTGGCCAGACTGCTCTCGAACTCCTCACCTCAGGTGATTCGCACGCCTTAGCCTTCCATAGTGACGGGATTACAGGCGTGAGCTGCCGTGCTGGGCCAGAGAGTAACAGATCGTTAACCTGGTATTCAAATACCCACAAATCCCTGCTCCTAAACTTCCTAACTGTAAACCTATTTATCCCATGTCTGTAGGCCAAGATTATGTAAAACTGAACTGCCGATGGGTTTACATGGTTCACTCCAGGTGGACTGAATCCCTTTACCATCATACTTCCAAAGCTTACCAGTCCCTTAGGTCTATCAAATGCCACTTCCTCTTTCTAGCCTTGCCCTCTTCCCTTCAGCTAAAAGTAACCTCTGCCTGACTTAATGGCTCATTCCTGTAATCCCAGCTTTTTGGGAGGCTGAGGTGGGAGGATCACTGGAGCCCGGAAGTTTGAGACCAACCTGGACCATATAGAATCTGTTTCAACAAAAAATAAAAAATTAGCTGGGCGTGGTAGCACGCACCTGTAGTCCCAGCTACTATAAGGAGGCTGAGGTGGGAGGATCACTTGAGCCCAAGAGTTCAAGGCTGCAGTGAGCCATAATCACGCCACTGCACTCCATTCTGGCAACAAAGCAACACTCAACTCATAAAATCAAAGTAACTTCCACATTCTGAAGTTTGCTATTTACTTAGGGCATCAAATCTCTCTAATGTTTGAGTTACTTATGTCTTCTCTTCCCTGCTGTAACAAGCATATTGAAGGCAGGGTTTGTGTCTGATTCGTCTTTTTATCTTAAAGAGCAAGCTTACAAATAAGGGGCCATGAATATGTTACTTTATTCAAGTCACCATCCTCTCTCCCTTCAGCTTCAGCAAAAGCCTTCCAACTGTACCCGAGATTCTACTCTTGCTCTCCTACCCTGATACTTTCGAAACACATTGGCTCAAGTCAGTACCTTATTTGGAGCCATCCACAGACTTTCCAAGTTCTCAACATGCCGTCTAAGTTTGCTGCTATCACTGGTCTCTTGCTTTTTTTCCTTTCTTTCTTTTTTTTTTAAATCATGCTAAGCACCTCCTGTCTCAAATGTCCTTGCATTTCATTTGATGTTCTCTCAGTCTAGAATAGTAGTTGTTAGTAGAAGATGGTTTAGAATCCTGGAGACTGTCTGCCTCCTGACTTCACTGCAGTGCTGAAGTCTTCTTCCATAGAAATCCTCTTCAGCCACTCTCTGGCACCTCTATAAGTCTGTCCTTGAACCCTGCTTTAGTTAAGTCTCAACCCTGAATCCAGAGTGCCTAGTTTAGAAAGCTGGCTTTCCCACTTACAACGTGTATGATTTGGGGCAGGTTAATTAACCTTTTCCTGCTTCAGTTTCCGCATCAGTAAAATGGAAATAATAATTACACATATTTATTGTTTAGAACAGTGTCCATCTGGAACATGGCAAAAATTCAGTAAGTTATTGCTTTTCTTCATAGTATTTACTACATTTTATTACATACTGGTCTTGTCTTCTACATTAGAAGTAAGCTCCATTAGGGCAGGACTTTGTATTACTGATGACTTTATCCCTAGCTCCTAGTGCAGTGTATTTAGTGTAAAGGCCTTCAGTATTTGTTATGAGTTAATTTATTGAATGTTTAAAAAGCCATAAATTGCGATAACAGAAGAAAAGAATTATAATGAAAAATAAAACGCAGTCCGGGCACGGTGGCTTATGCTTGTAATCCCAGCACTTCGGGAGGCCGAGGTGGGTGGATGGATCACAAGGTCGAGATCGAGACCATCCTGGCCAACATGGTGAAACTCCGTCTCTACTAAAAAAAAAAAAATACAAAAATTAGCTGGGCGTGGTGGTGTGCACCTGTAGTCCCAGCTACGTGGGAGGCTGAGGCAGGAGAATCATTTGAACCCAGGAAGTGGAGATTATAGTGAGCACAGATTGCACCACTGCTCTCCAGCCTGGCAACTGAGTGAGACTCTAAAAATAAATAAATAAAAACATAAATAAAACACAAAAAGCCATAAATGATTGTATTATTTTCTTAAACAGGCTTGCTGTAACTGTGTGAATATTAACACATCTATTTATTAAAGTTTGTTGCAGGGAGAAACCTTGGGTTTTAAATTCAAATAGCAAATAACCATAAAGTGGAATAATATGTACCTGAATGAGTCTAGTTGACCTTACTGCATTATCAAACTTGACTAACTAAAGGAAACTTTTTTTTTTTTGTTTTTGAGACAGAGTCTGGCTCTGTCACCCAGGCTGGAGTGCAGTGGAGTGATCTCGGCTCACTGCAACCTCCACCTCCTGGGCTCAAGCAATCCTCCCGCCTCAGCCTCTCAAGTAGCTGGGACTGCAGGCGTGAACCACCATAACTGGCCACTTTTTGTATTTTTTATAGAGACAGGGTTTTGCCATGTTGGGCAGGCTGGTCTCTAACTCCTGGCCTCAAGTGATTGGCCCGCCTTGGCCTCCCACAGTGCTGAGATTACAGGCATGAGCCACAGTGCCCGGCCTAAAGCAAACTTAATATGTGATAATATCAGTGTACTAGAAGTAAAAAAAAAAAAGTACAAGATGATTACATAAAGTGCTTAATATAGTGCCGAGCACAAAGTAGCTTCTAAATAATTAAAGCAAAATAAAAAATACTCGAAAAAGAAAATGCCATAATGTAGAAATTATAATTTAAGACTTGACAACTGTATACACATGTGTAACCACCACCCTGATCAAGATACAGAACATTTCCATCACTCCAAAGAGATCCTTCCTGCCCCTTTCCAACAAATCTCTTATTTTCCCAAGATGACCAGAATAAGGACCTTCCAAAGATGTCCATGCCCTAATGCCTGGAACCTGTGAATATGTTACCTTACCTGGCAAATGGAACTTTGAAGACTTTGAGATGGGGAGGATATCCTGGATTACCTGGGTGGGCCCAGTGCAATCGCATGAGTCCTTAGAAGTAGAAGAGGAAAGGAGAACAGGTCAGAGAGGTGCAGTGGTGAAAGAAGAGGGAGGAGAGATCTGAAGCATGAGAACTATGTGACCCACTCTTGCTGGTTGTGAAGATGGAGGAAGGGGACCACAAGCAAGGAATGCAGGTGGCCTCTAGAAGTTGGGAACACCAGTGAAGAGACAGGGACCACGGCTTTATGTCTATAAGGACTAAATTCAGCCAAAAGCCTTAATGACCAAGGAAACAGATTCTCCTGTAGATCCTCCAGGAAGAAACACAGCCCAGCTGACACCCTGAACTTGGCCCAATGAGCCTCATCCTGGACTTGTGACCCACAGAACTAAGGCAATGAATTGGTGTTTTTTAAAAAAATCTTTTACTAATCAGCCTTCTCAGGTTGAAAATGCATGTTAAGCCACTAAGTTTGTGGTAATTTGTTACAACAGCAATAGAAAACTAATACAAACCCACTTTCTGTGCTCTATCAGTATGTATTAGTCTTATCTGTTCTTGGACTTCATATACATGAATTTGAAAAAAAGTTTTTGAGACAGGATCTCACTCTGCCTCCCAGGCTGGAGTGCAGTGGTACAATCACAGCTTACTATAGCCTCAACCTGGGCTCAAGAGTGATCCTCCTATCTCAGCTTCCCAAATGATGGGACCACAGGTGCATGCCACCGTGACTGGGTAATTTTTGTATTTTTTTAGAGATGGGGTCTTGCCACATGGCCCAGACTGATCTTGAACTCCTGAGCTCAAGCAATCTGCCCACCTTGGCCTCCCAAATTGCTGGGATTACAGGTGTGAGCCGCCGTGCCCTCTGGACTTCTTATAAATGAAATGAATACAGTATGAACTCTCTTATGTCTGCCTTCTTTCGCTTAATATGTTTTTGAGATTCTTCTAAATGTAATGGTAATTTTATTTTTTACTGCTTATTATTCCATTATGAATACACGACAATTGACTTATCCATTCTCTTATTGATGGACATTTGGGTTGTTTCTAGTTTTTTTTGCTATTACGAATACATATTCTTGTACAAGTCTTTTTGTAAACACATGCTTCATATTGTGAAATATGAATACCTAGGAGTGAAATACCTGGGAGTGAAAATGCTGGGTCACAGGATGCATGTATTACTTAATTTTAGCAGTGAGTTCCAGTTGCTCCATATCCTCACCACTTCACTGAACTGAGCACTTACGATCCCTGTAGTTTATTCTATGATTTTTGTTTGTCTGTCTTTTGAGACAGAGTATTGCTCTCTTGCCAGGCTGGAGTGCAGTGGCGCCACCTTGGCTCACTGCAACCCCTGACTCCCTGGTTCAAGTGATTCTCCTGCCCTCAGCCTCCTGAGTAGCTGGGATTATAGGCACACACCACCACGCCCAGCTAATTTTTTTCTTTTTGAGATGGAGTGTCACTCTGTTGCCCAGGCTGGAGTGCAATGGCATGATCTCGGCTCCTGCAACCTCCACCTCCCGCGTTCAAGCGGTTCTCCTGTCTCAGCCTCCTGAGTAGCTGGGATTACAGGCGCAAGCCACCAGGCCTGGCTGTTTTGTATTTTTTTTTTTTTAAGTAGAGACGGGGTTTCATCATGTTGGTCAGGATGGTCTCGAACTCCTGACCTCATGATCCACCCACCTTGGCCTCTCAAAGTGCTGGGATTGTAGGCGTGAGCCACCGCACCCAGCCCAGCTAATTTTTTTGTATTTTTTGTAGAGACAGGGTTTCACCATGTTGGCCAGGATGGTCTCAATCTCCTGACATCGTGATCTGCCCACCTCAGCCTCCCAAAGTGCTGGGATTACAGGCGTGAGCCACCACGCCCAGGCAATTTATTCTATGTTAAAAACACCTTAATAAAAATATCAGGAAAGAAAATATGTAACAGAACAGTGTTTCTATATGCACTGCATATAACCATCTTTGAACACCTGTGTCAGAAATGTGCTATGGATACAAGGAATAAGACAGAAAAAGGGCCGGGTATGGTGGCTCATGCCTGTAATCCCAACATTTTGGGAGGCTGAGGCAGGCCGATTGCCTGAGGATAGGAGTTCCAGACCAGCCTGGCCAACATGGTGTCTCTAAAACTACAAAATTAGCTGGGCATGGTGAGCACGTGCCTGTAGTCCCAGCTACTCGGGAGACTGAGGCAGGAAAATCAGTTCAACCTGGGAGGTGGAGGTTGCAGTGAGCAGAGATCGCACCACTACACTCCAGCCTGTGTGACAGAGCAAGACTGTCAAAAAAAAAAAAAAAATTGGTAATTTACCGTTTTAATTAAATTAAATAATTAATTTACCAGAACATTTTCCTTCTGGAAAATCACTCTAAAATGAAATGAACTTTAGTGGCTTTATAACTGAGCTCAGCCATCTAAATATAATCTCCCTATATATTTAATTTGCTACTAATTTAGGCCATAAGAAATGTTTCTCTATTTCCATTTTAAGACATCTAACATTGCTGGCGGGAGGGTAAGCTGTTACAATCTCAATGGAGTAAAATTTAGTAATATTTTTCAAATTTATAAACGTTCCAAACCCTTTGACTCTGAAATTCCACTTGTAGGAATTCCACATATTTATTTGCACACATGCAAAATGTCTGTATAAGGCTATTCATATTAGTATTGTCTAGAATAGCAAAAGATTAGATCCAATCTTAAAAAAAAAAATCCATTAATGGAGTTATTAGGCAGCTAAAAAAAGAATGCTTTTTACTGTTTTAATTATGGAATAATTTCTAAGTGAAAAATAATATACACTTTTTTCTTGTGTATGCATATAATATCTGGAAAGATAGTCTAGAAACTGACAAGAATGGTCGTTTCTAGACAAGAGAGCTGTGTATATGAGTGAAAGAAGTGGAAGTCTTTATGCCATTTACTCTTCTGAACTTTGGACCATGTGACTATTAACTAGTAAAAACACACACCTCTGCATTACTATAGTAGACATTTTAGGGGAGAATCATAATCTGAAGTAAAACCAGGATCCTTTGGTTAGAGATATCGAATTATGTAGCTTAATTTTCTGATGAAATTAGAAAAGTTTAAAGTTTGATCAGTTATTTCTGTTTTTTTTTTTTTAGAGATGCTCAGGCTGGTCTCGAACTCCTGGGCTTAGGTGATCCTCCTGTCTCAGCTTCCCAAAGTGCTGGGATTATAGGTGTAAGCCACTGTGCTGGGCCTTGATCAGTTATCACGTTAAAGAAACAATAAATTTGGCCAGGCGCGGTGGCTCAAGCCTGTAATTCCAGCACTTTGGGAGGCCGAGACGGGCAGATCACGAGGTCAGGAGATCGGGACCATCCTGGCTAACCCGGTGAAATCCCGTCTCTACTAAAAAATACAAAAAACTAGCCGGGCGAGGTGGCGGGCGCCTGTAGTCCCAGCTAGTCGGGAGGCTGAGGCAGGAGAATGGCGTAAACCCGGGAGGCGGAGCTTGCAGTGAGCCGAGATCTGGCCACTGCACTCCAGCCTGGGCGACACAGCGAGACTCTGTCTCAAAAAAAAAAAAAAAAAAAAAAGAAACAATAAATTTATATTATAAAAGATGTAAAATTTATTCTAAGTCTACATCATGAGCTCCCAAATTGGTAATAATAGAAAACAATGGTTGGAGAGAAAGGGAAGGAAGATAATTTAATAGGTGTGGTATACAACCATCATCACCTTTCTTGGGGCAAATGAACTATTAGACAGGCTTCTGGGCCAGGTGCAGTGGCTCACGCCTACAATCCTAATACTTTGGGAAAAAGAGGTGGGAGGATCACTTGAGCCGAGGAGTTCCGAGACTTGCAAGGGCAACATGTTGCAACCCTGTCTCTACAAACAAATAATAAATTAGCTGGGCATAGTAGTGTGCACCTGCAGTCCTACCTACTGGAGAGGCTGAGGTGGGAGGATTGCTTGAGCCCAGGAGTTCAAGGCTGCAGTGAGCTATGATCATGTCATTGAACTCCAGCCTGGGCAACAGAGTGAGACCTTGTCTCTGAAAAAAAAAAAAATCCACACTCCCCTCCCTCAAAACAGGCTTCTATTTTGGATATTATTTTTAACTTATTTATACATTAAACATCTAATTAATCTCTTGAGATGCTGATTTATAGAAAAAAAGAGACAAGTTAATGATGGCTACCTTTGAAGTCAGGCTTAAAATAGTAACAATTCTTTGACTTTAGCCTTTTTCAACTTCCATTGCATTTCCATACACATTATACTTTTTGCTCCCAAATCCTGTGCAGTAGATTTGAGCAGGTTTTATTTAGTTTATGTATGAGGAAAAAAAATAAAAAGATACCTCAGAGAGGCTGATTTGCCTAAAGTTGCATGAATTTTTTTTTTTTTGAGGTAAGATCTTGCTGTGTCACCCAGGTTAGAGAGCAGTGGTGCCATCATGACTCATTGCAGCCTTGGCCTCCTAGGCTCAAGCAATCCTCCTGCCTCAGCCTCCCAAGAGGTGTGTGCCACCATGTCTCAGCTAATTTTTAAAAATTTTTGTAGAGATGGAATCTTGCTATGTTGCTCAGGCTGTTCTCAAACTCCTGGGCTCAAGCTATCCTTTCACTTTAGCCTCCCAAAGTGCCATGATTTCAGGCATGAGACACTGCACCTGGCCTAGTTGCATGATTTGCATGAGCTGAAACACAGTACCCTGGTGCTTTCAGTATTAGAGTTTTCATACTTTCTAATTGTACCTCCCTAACCTTCAGCCCCCGCTCTCTCTCTTACTCTAATATCTCACAATCAATTATTTTTTTGCTGTTTATATGTCTTCTAAGGGAAATGACAATTTTAACTTTGGTGTAATATTTATTGCACCTATCTACTTAAATTTTTTTTAATGTACAAAAATTGCATTAAAACATCAATATGCAATTATTTTCCCACCACTCAAAAATTTTAATATGTATTGAAGATTTTGGCAAAAAAATATGCAAAAGACAAGAAATATAAAAATAACTTACAACAAATTTCTAAAATCCCTCATATATTAAAATTGGTAAGACAAAAATATGATTTATAATACATGTTTGCCATTGTGTTATATATAAGAAAATAGTACTCATACTAAATTCAACCTACTTATCAAAATTCTTAATATAAGAATGAAAATATTCAAATGGTTATAAATAGACAGGTATTAAAAAGTTTCTTTTGGACAACATTCTTTGGTGCTGATAAAACTGCATGTTATTATCTATCGTAAAGTCTTTTGAGACTTTACTACATATCTAGTTACAACTGGAAATAAAAAAATATAAATTGGATATGACTATAGAAGGTAGTTATAGGGTATTTTGATTTCATGGTGCTCAAATGTTTATGGACAAGTTTTACTTATTAAATTTTGAAATAACTACCTATTATTTGGTATTTCTTATGTATGTTCCAGAAATTAGAAAAAAGTTACCTCCATAGGCAGAGAATTCAACTGTGAGTTGACAATTATTTACGATTGTCTTAACTGGCTGTTTCACAACATTATGCAGCTAAGAAAGGATGAAAGCTTACCACTGCTTGGATACCAGCTTGATAAGCAGCTTGGAATGTCAAATATATAACAAGAAATGAAATATTCTACTTTAAAGGAACATGGTAAGTAAATGAATAACATGGACACAACTTAGTATAAGTTCTTTAACCTAATAAATTATTCATTTGCAAATATTACCAAAAGTAAAAAAAATTTATTTTATAGAGTGGTTGATTTTTGTAATACATCAAAAACCGTGATGTTATACACTTCCCTATTCTCACTGCTTATATCAGTGGTTGAAGTTTCTCCCAAATAATTTAGTTTACATTTAAAGTGGCAATACAGGTTTTACTTAATGGACTTAAGTTATAATTAGAAACCAGTTTTATATACAGAAAATCCATAAATATAGAACTTTTATTCCTATTTTATCCTTAGGCTATGCAAAAAATGGACTAAAAATTTTTCATTTGGGTCTTTGTAATAAACATGTAAATACATATTTACAATGGAGATGCTTCCTGATAGAAAGTAAACAGAAGTAATTTTGGTCTTCACTAGAATCCATCATATCTATTTTTGAAGATGATGTAATACATCATGTTTACTCAAAATTTGATTCCTTTTATACACATAATTTAAATAATTACTCCACTTGTACCATAATGCTTCATTCTGTATTTAAATTTCCTTTAAGAAAGATTCCTTGATCCAGTAGTAGGGAACTCTGTTTCTGTACAGTTAATGTGAAATTTTATCCTTCTGGCAATGTCACAAATACTGAGTCATTTAATCTTCATTGTTCATACTCCAGAGGTAATTCTTGAGTTATCTCACATGATGTAAGTACCATCTTTGCAGTATTTCATGGACTCCATTTGTTTTGTCATAGCAAGAACATCATGAAATCCAGTACTTAGGCCAGACATATGTTGAAAGTATGCCTCCTTTTCCACTTGAATTGTTAAATTGTTTACTCCAGCATCTTTAAGTATTCCTGTAACCTGTTATAAAAATCCATACATTTTGAAGCATTTAGAGTAATGCATTTAGTACATATGTCTTAATATGCTGTACATTGTTGATATGGGTTGAGTATCTTTAATCTGAAAATATGAAATCTGAGATGCTCTAAAATCTGAAACTTTTTGAGTGCCAAGATAGTGCTAAAAGGAAATGCTCATTGGAGCATTTTGGATTTGGATTTTCAGATTAGGGATGCTCAACTGGTAAGTGTAAGGCGAGTATTAAAAAAAAAAAAATCCCAAATCGAAAACACTTCTGGTCCAAGCATTTTAGATAAGGAATATTAAACCTGTGTCACTTTTTTTTTTTTTTTTTTTTGAGACGGAGTCTCGCTGTGTCACCCAGGCTGGAGTGCAGTGGCACGATCTCGGCTCACTGCAAGCTCCGCCTCCCGGGTTCACGCCATTCTCCCGCCTCAGCCTCTGAGTAGCTGGGACTACAGGCGCCCGCCACCACCCTGGCTAGTTTTTTGTATTTTTAGTAGAGACGGGGTTTCACCATGTAAGCCAGGATGGTCTTGATCTCCTGACCTCGTGATCCACCCGCCTCGGCCTCCCAAAGTGCTGGGATTACAGGCTTGAGCCACCGTGCCTGGCCAAACCTGTGTCACATTTTTAAAATAGTTACAGGCCGGGCACAGTGGCCCAGGAAGGCTGAGGCAGGAGGATCGCTTGAACCCAGGAGTTTGAGACCAGCCTGGGCAACACAGTGAGATCTTGTCTCTAAAATGAATGAGTAAACAAACAAACAAACAGTTACAGTAGTCCAAGATAAATCTTCAAAGTAATGTTCATCATTTAGTTAGTTAAAATATTAGACTCTTTTAGGTCAGTAAATTACTGATTTGACATTCACAGTAGAAAAAGAAAACAGCCATTGTTTCCAATTTGGCACATTTAGAATAGGGCTTTTAGTAACTATTCTGATCGCTATCTCCAAACATAGCATATACCCTGCCAAGTTGATTATTACTAATTTAGGAGTATATTTATAATAACTTATTTTTTGATAATCTACTGGGAACCAAGATGAACCAAATTCATAAATGAATTTTTTTACATTAACTAAAGCTTATCCTCTAAACACAAAACTTCATTAATTTTAGCAATTTTTAGATATAAAACAAATCTAGACATAAAAAGTAAGTGATATTATCATTACAGAGTTGGAAGATTAGGCTGGGAACGATGGCTCGCCTGTGAACCATCGTTCTTTGGGAGGTCGAGGTGGGTAGATCACCTGAGGTCAGGAGTTTGAGACTAGACTGGCCAACATAGCAAAACCCCGTCTCTACCAAAAATACAAAAAAAAAAAAAAAAAAAATAGGCGGGCATGGTGACGGGTGCCTATAATCCTAGTGACTTGGGAGGCTGAGTTAGGGAGAACTGCTTGAACCCAGGAGGCGGAGGTTGCAGTGGGCCGAGATCATGCCACTGCACTCCAGCCTGGGCAACAGAGTGAGACCCTGTCTCAAAAAAAAAAAAAAAAGAGTTGGAAGATTGATATTTTTGAATAGTAAATGACTACTGAGCCATATAACTTATGAGGTATACAATTTGGGGTATGAATTACCTCAACTGAAATTACTTTAAAAACAAAATATTTTACCTGCTGTACTATTCTTTGTTCTAGCACATCAGATGTCACCTGTATATGAATCGTTCCTGCCACAATACTAGCAGAATGACGCCAAAAATGGGGGTCTCGGTATGATATTAATCCTTCAATTTTCTGTATCTGTCAAATAAAAGAGGTGATATAAACGGTCATACAGGCTCCTTTACACAACACAATGGAGATACTTTCTGACAGAAAGTAAACACACAGGTTCCTTGGTCCAGGATCACTATTAAGCTTATTAAAAAAACAAAACAAACCAAACAAAAAACCAGCCATAATGAGGAGAAGCCAGAAGCAGGAAGCAATAGAAGATGGGAAATTAGCTTAAAGTAAAGGTGCCTAAAATATTCTGATCTATTTCTGGAAGCTACAGATGTGTGGGGGAAAAAAGATATCTCATTTAGGAATGATGCTCGTATGGCAGTTCGGAGTTGGAAGGCAAATGGGTCTTACAGGTATCTTTATTTTGTTTGTTTTTGTTTTTTTTTGAGACGGAGTCTTGCTCTGTCACCAGGCTGGAGTGCAGTGGCACCATCTCGGCTCACTGCAACCTCTGCCTCCTGGGTTCAAGCAATTCTCCTGCCTCAGCCTCCCAAGTAGCTGGGACTATAGGCGCCTGCCACCACGTCTGGCTTCTGGTTTCAAGTATATTAAAAAGGCTTTCCCTATCTTCGTGATTATAAACATATTTTTCTGGCCAGGCGTGGTGGCTCACACCTCTAATCCCAGCACTTTGGGAGGCCGAGGTGGGTGGATAGCTTGAGATCAGGAGTTCAAGTCCAGCCTCGCCAACATGGCGAAACCCCGTCTGTACTAAAATATAAAAATTAGCTGGGTGTAGTAGGCCTGTAATCCCAGCAACTTGGGAGGCTGAGGCAGGAGAATCGCTTGAACGTGGGAGGCGGAGGTTGCAGTGAGTTGGGATCGTGCCCCTCCACTCCAGCCTGACAACAGAGCAAGACTCCGTCTCAAAAAACAAACAAAAATATTTTTCTGTTTAGTAGTTTCATAATTTTTTTGTCATTTACATATTTAATCCACTGGAAATGTATTTTTATGTAATATGGCATAGAGATAATAGCTTTTTTTCCCCCACCAAGTAGAGAATTAACCGAAAGTGGGTTGTTTATGTCAACTATTTCTCCCCAGTGATCTAAAATACCATCATTGCTATATACTGAATTCTATAAACTCCTGTGTCTGTTTCTGGACAACCTATTATTTTTATTTCTTCTTTTATGCTATATACCATAATTCTTCATTTATTTTCATTTTTTATTATTTCTTCTTTTACAGACGACCTATTATTATTATTGTTACTTTTTTTTTTTTTTTTTTTTTTGCACTGCCCAGGAACCAATCCCAGGTCACAAGAATGGGAACTTATTATTTTTTTAAAAGTTGATTTATGTCTTTATTCTTACGCAAGGACCAAACTATTAGTTTTGTCACTTAATTCTGTTACTTTATAATTACAAAGTAGGATCCTATTAATTAATTCTGTATGTTTTCTTATTCTCAAGCACTAACTCTTCCAAGTAAGTTCCAAATAATTTTAGAACATCACAAACCATAAACAAAAATATCCAATGAAGGCAACTAAATTGAAATCTAAATAAAATAAAATCAACATCATTATAATAAAGAGTCTTCTCATCCAAGAAAATCTCATCCATCTACTCAGTCACTGTTTTATGTCCTTTAAATAAAACTGTATTTTTCTCATTTATACCTTGCATATTTCTTGTTAGGTCAACTTATTAAATTTTAAATGCTACTTTATATTTCTTTTTTGGCCTCTTTTTGTTTTGTTTTATTATTTATTTGGGTGTTTATTTTATTTCCAGCAAAGACTTCAAAAATGTGATTTTCAAGGAAGAAAGTAGTGAAGAAATTACATACAGTACCTTTTCTAAAGCAATATGTAGTTCTTTTTCATATTCTGGTGGCAATCTCAGGAGTAGAACCTGGCAGGCATCTTTAATTAGTGGAACAACACTGAGAAATATTAATACAGCAATAAAAAGAGAACAGAGCGGGTCAGCGATGAACCATCCAAACTGCTCTATAAGAATTGTGGATACAATCACACCAATGCTGCCAAGTGTATCTGCCAAAACATGTAGAAATACACCTACAAATAAAATATATAAGGACATTAAAAATTAAGGCACATCTAATTTAGTTTTTAAATACATTCTACCAATATTACTGGACACCTACAGTGTACCACATACTTTGCTACTGGCTACTACTTCAAAATGCCTAAAACATGATCACTGCCCTCAAGGAATTCAGAATACAGTGGTAAAAATATAAGGACATGGGCATTCATGACACAGCGTGCTGAATTTTATGGTGTACTTTGTCTGGAAAGGCTTCCCAAAAATCATACTTGAGGCAAGTTTTGACATTACCCAAATTATTTATATTAAGCAATCAGAATAAACAATTCATCATAATAAATGATTAGTACTTCCTCCATTTTTTTTATAGTGCAGTAAAAGTTTCTAAAAAAGGAGTAAGAATTTCCTTTTTGTAATGAGGGTTCATAATGGCACACTGTATTTACCTTGCAACTAATATCTATTCAGCTGTTACTATGAAAAGGACTCTATAATTATAATCATTTAAACACTAACATTTAAGAACAAATATATTTTCATTTTCTTTTTTTTTTTTTTGATACAGAGTCTCACTCTGTTGCCCAGGCTGGAGTAAAGTGGTGTAATCTTGGCTCACTGCAACCTCCACCTCTCAGGTTCAAGGGATTTTCGTGCCTCAGCCTCCTGAGTAGCTGAGACTGACTACAGGCGCCTGCCACCACACCCAGCTGTTTTGTATTTTTAGTAGAGACAGGGTTTCGCCATGTTGGAGGGACAGATCTTGAACTCCCGACCTCAGGTGATCTGCCTACCTCGGCCTCCCAAAGTGCTAGGATTACAGATGTGAGCCACTGTGCCTGGCCTCATTTTCTTTTTAAAAAATTTTCTGTGACGGCCGGGCATGGTGGCTCACACCTGTAATCCCAGCACTTTGGGAGGCTGAGATGGGCGGATCACCTGAGGTCAGGAGTTTGAGACCAGCTTGATCAACATGGAGAAAACCCATCTCTATTAAAAAACAAAACAAAACAAAAAAACCCAACAAAATTAGCCGGGTGTGGTAGTGCATGCCTGTAATCTCAGCTACTCAGGAGGCTAAGGCAGGAGAATCACTTGAACCCAGGAGGTGGAGGTTGTGGTGAGCCGTGATTGTGCCATTGCACTCCAGCTTTGCAACAAGAGCAAAACTCCATCTCAAAAGAAAAAAAAAAAAAAATTTCTGTGACATCAGAATTCCTGCTATATTTTTATTTTCATTTTATTTTTTTTTCTGTGTTCTACAGCAAGATTCATTTTCATTAAAATTTTTAAAATTTTATTGTGGTAAGAACAATTAACAAGAAAATTTTAAGTGCACAAAACATTATCAATGACTTTAGGTACAATGTTGTACAGCAGATCTCTAGAACTTGTTCGTCTTGCCATTAATACTTTACACCTGTGGGTTAGTGACCTCCATTTCCCCCTCATCCTAGTCACCATCAATCTATCCTTTGGTTCTATGAATTTCATCCCATGTAAGTGGAAGCATGCAGTATCTATCTTTCCATGACTGGCTTATTTCACTTGGCATAATGTCCTTAAAGTTCATCTATGTTGTCACATATTATAGAACTTATTTATTTTTTTAAATTAGATGCCATGCTAATCTTTGCTGTACTCTTCTAATTTTAGTATATGTGTTGCCAAAAAAAGTATAAAATGTTCCTTTTTAATTTTTTTTTTTAAATTTTTTGAGATGGAGTCTCGCTGTGTCTCCCAGGCTGGAGTGCAGTAGTGCGATCTTGGATCACTGCAACCTCTGCCTCCTGGGTTCAAGGGATTCTCCGGCCTCGGCCTCCTGCGTAGCTGGGATTACAGGCACCCGCCACCATGCCCGGCTAATTTTTGAATTTTTAGTAGAGATAGGGTTTCACCATATTGGCCAGGCTGGTCTCAAACTCCTGTCCTCAGGTGGTATTCCCGCCTCAGCTTCCCAAATTGCTGGGATTAACAGGCGTGAACCACCACACCCCCAACCAGAATATCCCTTTTTATAAAGGCTGAAAAATATTTAATTTTATGTGTGTTCACGTAAGAGTATTTTCTATAGCGATAGCTTCAGACCTTTCTTTTACTCACAGATTGCTTTTTAAAAATCTTATCATACCAGAAGCCCAAAACTTAATACAAATAAACACAGAGGGTCAATTTAGAACACAGTCGAAAAGTAGGATAATATTTTGCAAGGACTCACCCCTCATGTTAGCATTCATGCCTCCGCCTGCAGATCCGTGGCTGTGACCATGCCCATGGTCACTGTGTCCATGCATATGATGTGAATGGCTGTGATCAGATGAGTGACAGCTTCCTTGAGAAGCTCCATGGGCATGGCTATGGGCATGGCTAAAGGCACAGATACCAATAAGGTTTACTATCAGCCCTCCAACTGAGACTGGCTAGCAAAAGGGAGAAAAAAAACCCTTTAAATTAGTAATTTAAAAATAAACTTGTTATTTAAAAGTTATTATATAGCTATATATGTTTTTCTGTTTACAGTTTTGAAAGTATTTACAGTAAAACCTTACTAGGTTTCAGTAAGTCCAAATTTTAAAAATATGAATTTTAGAACATTTTAGAAGAAACATTTTAACTTTCAAATATCAAGCAAAATTGGTAAGTAGAGGAATTTGGACTTATTTCAATTAAGAATGGTATGTACTTGGTTTATGGTTTATATATAAATAAATGATGCCAAGTTTTGTTTATTTAAGAGTTTGAAAGTACTGTTTACTAGGGCAAGCATACACTGTACCTGAAATCTTGTTTATATTACTAGGTAAATTTGAACAGTTTATATGCAAATAATTATAATTTACTAATGAGCAGATTCCAAATATGGTCTTATTATGTCTTAAACACAGTAAAATTTTCCAAAGTAAAACAAGTATAATGAAAAAGCAAACATACAATAGTAATCGCTCATTTATTTAAACTAAAAACAAACTTTTTTCTTTGGTAGAGACAGGGTCTATGTTGCCCAGGCTGTCCTCAAACTCCTGGGCTCAAGTGATCCTCCCGCCTTGGCCTCCAAAAGTGTTGGGATTATGGGATTACAGGCATGAGCCACTATGCCTGGTCTCTCATTTTTTTCTTAACAAAGTGAATGAAATTACTTTAATTTAATGGTGCCACAATAGTACTCCAAAGGATAAACAAAGTTACTTATCCTTGATTATCTGCTCTTACAAAATGATCTTGAATAGTAGTAGCTCAGGGTGTTAATTTGTCTACATCTACAATTTAAAGCAATCCGTTTGTTTTATAAAAGGAAAATATAAAGTGAGAAGGACAAATACTTTTAATTACTTTTCAAAAGTAGTAATTATTTACTTCTTCCTGTGATTGGGACCATTTGACTCCAGATTTTAATATGTCATTAGGCTTTATAAGCTTGTAGATGGTTAATGACTTTGAATGAAACCAAGTACTGCTTACAGAGACTCCATCATCTCATAAGTACTCCTTCTCCCCTACTGAAAAATACATCATCATTATGTATTTTATCAGGAAAATAAAAATGTAGAAGATGAAAGTCTCCTATAATTCTACCACCAAGGGTTAGTCATGCTTAAAATGGTGTATTTTCCATCTATGTACTAACATACATACACATAACACCCTTTAAAACCAACAATGTAATCATAATACTCTTTTACAATTTTTTTCTTATTTTGAGACAGAGATTCGCTCTGTCGCCCAGGCTGAAGTGCAGTGGTACGATCTCAGCTTATTGCAACCTCTACCTCCCAGGTTCAAGCAATTCTCCTGCCTCAGCCACCCAAGCAGCTAGGATTACAGGCGCCCGCCACCACGCCTGGCCTGCAGTTTGTTTTTCACTAGTACATCTTGTAAATATTTTCATGCCAGTATATACAGATATATCTCATTCTTTTCAGTAGCTCCATAGTATTCTATTATATAGATAACAATTTTATTTAATTACTTTTTTCACTGGTAGACAGTGAATTGTTTCCATTTTTTCACTATTATAAATAAGGGTACAATGAATCATGTACTACTTTTTTTTTTTTTTTTTTTTGACAGAGTCTCTCTGTCACCCAGGCTGGAGTACAGTGGCGCAACCTGGACTCACTGAAGCCTCTGCCACCTGGCTCAAGTGATTCTCCTGCCTCAGCCTCCCAACTAGCTGGGATTACAGGTGTGTGCCACCACGTCCGGCTAATTTTTGTATTTTTAGTAGAGATGGGGTTTCACTATGTGGACCAGACTGGTCTCAAATTCCTGACCTCAGGTGATCCAACCACCTCAGCCTCCCAAAGTGCTGGGATTACAGGCGTGAGTCACCACACCCGGCCTGAATCATGTACTTCTATATGTTTGTGTGAATGTTTATGTATGATAAATATTAAATGTCAAAGGATACAAGCTCTTAAAAACTCAAAAAAGTCTATTTTTCCAAACTTATTCTAGAAACATTTTACTCATGTATGCTTCCACCAGCAAGACTCAGAGCTGCTTTTAGTCATTTAACAACTGAGTTCCTATGACAAGCCAGGTGCTAGAACTTACGAGTTGATAATACATAATTCAGGTCCTGAAGATACTTATATAATCTTAATTGTGGAAGAATGACAAATTAAATAACTGCAACTCAATGTTGCTAAAAGAAGAATGCACAAAACATAATGAGAATACTGAGAAAAGGAATCTAACAAACTTTGCGGAGATAAGAGGGGGATTAAAAGAAAGTATTTACAAAAATTAGCGGGGCGTGGCGGTGGGCACCTATAGTCCCAGCTACTCAGGAGGATGAGACAGGAGAATCGCTTGAACCCGGGAGGCGGAGGTTACAGTGAGCCGAGATTGTGCTACTGCACTCCAGCCTGGGTGACAGAGCAAGACCCTGTCTCAAAAAAAAAAAAAAAAAAGAAAAAAAGTATTTCACTAGAGGAGACACACAAGCAAAATCTTGATGGAGGCTGAAGGGCAGAAGTAAGGAAAGGACATGCCAACTACAAGAAACAGCACATGTAAAGCTTTGGTGGTAGAGCGAGAACATTAAAAGTTGCTACAGCTGGCCAGGCACAGTGGCTCACGCCTGTAATCCCAGCACTTTGGGATGCCAAGGCGGGAGGGCTTGAGGTCAGTAGTTCGAGACCAGCCTGGTCAACATGGCGAAACCCTGTCTCTACAAAATATACAAAAACTAGCTGGGTGTGGTGGCACATGCCTGTAATCCCAGCTACTTGGGAGGCTGAGGCATGAGAATCCCTTGAGCCTGGGAGGTGGAGGTTGCAGTGAGCTGAGATTGTGCCACTGCACTCCAGCCTGGAAAACAGAGACTCTGCCTCAAAAAAAAAAAAAAAAGAGAATTTCTAAGAGGAAGCAGTATAAATGTAAACAGCCAGATAGGAAGTCATGTTGATATAAATAAAAAATAAAATAAAATCTTCTTAGAGCAATAACTACAAACAGTTAAACTTTAGGATAGAAAAAACTATGTAAGTATGACTAGAAATTCAAATAGGAAAATAAAAAGACTTACTGTTAACATGTGAGTGTCTAATTCTGGAGGATCAATCAATCTAGCCACTGACTCCATAAACACAAAAAACGCTATTACTATTAGAAAAAGTCCATTAATAAATCCAGACAGAATTTCTATTCGGCCGTACCTAAAAACATAGAACATTTTTCAGAAAAGAAAAATGGCAAATATTTTTAAAGTACAAACTTTATAAATGAGGAAACAAGTCCAAATTTTCATACTACTAAGTAATTAATAATATTAGAAAGTTAGCAATATTTTAAATATCATATTAATGCCTGGAAGGTCCTTCATATATCTAGATATATTTTTTATATCTAGAGATATATATATATATCTGTTTGTTAAAATCTTACATATTCATCAAAGTCCTTCTTTACAGTCTCTTTTTTTTTTTTTTTTTGAGACGGAGTCTCGCTCTATTGCCCAGGCTGGAATGCAGTGGCACAATCTTGGCTCACTGCAAGCTCCACCTCCCAGGTTCACACCATTCTCCTGCCTCAGCCTCCCAAGTAGCTGGGACTACAGGTACCCAGCACCATGCCCGGCTAATTTTTTTGTATTTTTAGTAGAGACGGGGTTTCACCATGTTAGCCAGGATGGTCTCATCTCCTGACCTCATGATCCGCCCACCTTGGCCTCCCAAAGTGCTAGGATTACAGGCGTTAGCCACTGCACCCGGCCCTCTCTCTCTTTTTTTTTTTTTTTTTTGAGACATTTGCCCCCTCTGTTGCCCAGGCTGGAGTGCAGTGGTGCGATCTTGGCTCACTGCAACCTCCGCCTTCTGGGTTCAAGCGATTCTCCTGCCTCAGCTTCCCGAGTAGCTGGGGCTACAGGTGCGTGCCACCTGTATAAATAAAAATTAGCCGGGCATAAATAAAAAAATACCCGGCTAATTTTTATATTTTTAGTACAGATGAGGTTTCACCATGTTGGCCAGGCTGGTCTCGAACTCCTGACCTCAGGTGATCTGCCTGCCTTAGCCTCCCAAAGTGCTAGGATTACAGGCATGAGTCACTGTGCTCGGCCAAGGGAGCATAACCTTTGAGCTTAATTCCATTCAGTATTTATCAAATGCCCAATTAATATCCCCTTATTTACTTCACATTTTTTAAAAATGAAGATTTGGAAATTATTTGTACTAAAAGTAATATAAGTAACATAATTCTGTTCCTTAACATGGAATTTGCACTTAAGATATACCACCTCAATAGTCAATGTACCTACCCATAGGAGAAAATCCGAGTGGCTTTCCACCTACTCATCAGGGCAGCAAAAAGTCCCATGACCAAAGCAGAGCAGTCAAAGAGCATGTGAAATCCATCTGAGATCAGGCCCAGACTGTTTGTCAACACGCCGTAGAATAATTCCACAAAGGTAAAAAGCTAAAAATATCACACACACACAAAAAAGGGAGGAGTATGTTGGGAACTATGTTTCAATTAGGAGGATTTTAACCCTTAATTATCCAAATTTACTTGAAGATCTGCTATAATTGTTTAGTTAACTGCCACTTATATTAGAAACCCTATTTCACACAAATTGTAAAAAACCAAGATAAATCCATTTTACAAACTATTAAATTGTAAAAAACTAAGATAAATCCATTTTATAAACTATTTAAAAATGGTTTTGTTTATATGTCTATAAAAAATAATAAACTAGGTTATAAAATGTTAGCAATAGGTGATTTGTAACACTGATTGCTAATAGTGAGATCCTGTAAGTTATTAGAATTCTTTAAATGCTACTATATTTACTGATTTGAAGGAACATACTAAATCAATGCTTCTAAAATGCCTCACAAATTGTTTGCTTAAATGGCTGGGCATGGTGGCACACGACTTAAGAATTGCCTAAGTAGTCTGAATATGATCTCGTAATCTTGCTATTATACTTAGAAGAAATTTAAATTTTAGCCCATCTTATTATCAGAAATTTGGGAAGTACTAAACTTATACAAGAACTGTCATAATTAAAATATTATGCTTTTAGGATATGCCAATTAACATTTAAAAATCTTACCAGATTCAAGCACAAGAAGTAAAAGATCTGCCTAGAGTCACTCTCCTCAAGAATTTGTTTTAGTGATTCCTTAATAAACCTAGGGATTGACTGAGAGCTATGCTGAAAAGCGTCACCCATGAAGTTATAAAGAGGTGTTCCTTCAGGAGAATATCCAATAAGGGTACCTTTTTGTCCTCTCTTAGAGGGAGATGATAAGATATTGGCAGCTACAAAGACAAAAAAAGAATATTGTTTAAATTTTAGAAGTTTAAGCTACCAAAACCAACACAGTAACTGTCAGCACTAAATGCAAGCACTGAAGAATTTCCCAAATTAAGTAATGATTTGACCATCAAAATCCATAAATAGAAATTTGTTAAAATAAAAACAAGGGGGAAAATGCTTACACAAAATGAAGAATATAGCACTCACTACCACTCCTCCAGACAGGACGTGTTCAGTGCTCTCCTGGTGTGCTGCTTTGTTCATAGCCCGAAGCTGGTCTGTTATTGGATGTGTCCAAAAATTTCCAAAAAGGAGAGCACTAATAAAAATGGGAAAGGATCCATAACGAGCACATTTGGAAACTTCCATTTTGACTGAACAAATGGAATCCACATAGAAATCCAGGATCATGACAAAAAAGATAACCGTTGCAAAAGGCATAATGAGAGAAAACCAAGACTCGACTTTACTCTAGAAATTAAAAAAAAGAATTGTCAAGACTATACATGTATAAAGTTCACATCTTACAAGATGTTTCTGTTAATCTTTTAATATATAAATAATCGCATGATTCAATATGATTCATAATATGCCAACTTATAAAAGCTGTAAGATATTGGTACATTTTCTCAGTATTCTCCAAAGTTTTAAAAAACAAAAGCACTATTGTGTAATCATTCGATAAACACTAGGCGACACACAATCCTTAAGCCTAACACATGGTTAATTGCTGCTTCTTCAAATGATTCTTTTGGGCTATAGGAATGTGAGCGATATATAAATGTAATAGCCTTTGATTTGTATTTTCTATAAACAATAAAATTAACTCCAATTAAAAAAAAAAAACTACAAAGAAAAAGCAAAGACAATTTAAACCACTTTCAACCTCAAATTAAAATACAATTTATTGAATATAGTGAACTAAAAATTTAATAGCAATTCATTTTACTAGCAATTTAATAGCAATAAATCCTTGCTCCTATCTTACCTCAGTTGTCACAGAAAGAACAATGACCCATGGGCACAAGAGAAGCACAGAAACAAGATGAGATAAAGCCTGAAGACGTTTAGCTCCACCAACGTCGATAGAGAGCTTTCTGGAAGCTGTATGAAAACCAACTTTACAACACAAAGCCAGTACTAGCAATAATACTCCACCCTGTGAGTAAAATTAGATAAGTCTCATTAGAAACACATACAGTTCAATAGTCAATCCTTAAATACATGAGGTTTTTTTTTTTCCCCAGAGACGGGGTCTTGCTCTGTCACCCAGGCTGAAGTATAGTGGCCTGATCACAGCTCACTGCAGCCTCAAACTCCTGTGATCAAAGAGATCCTCCTGTCTCAGCCTCCCAAGTAGCTGGGACTACTGGCACACACCACCACACCAGGCTAACATAATATTTAAAGAAATGGAACTAGTATATTTTTCCCATATACTGAATTACTTAACTACTTAAATGGCAGGCAATGTTATAAATTAATGGTAATTCTTTTTTTTTTTGAGACAAAGTTTCACTTTTGTTGCCCAGGCTGAAGTGCAATGGCGTAACTTTGGCTCACTGCAACCTTGGCCTCCTGAGTTCAAGTGATTCTCCTGCCTCAGCCTCCTGAGGAGCTGGGATTATAGGCATGTGCCACCACACCTGGCTAATTTTGTATTTTTAGTAGAGACAGAGTTTTTCTATGTTGGTCAGGCTGGTCTTGAACTCCCGACCTCAGGTGATCCACCTGCCTCAGCCTCCCAAAGTGCTGGGATTTCAGGCGTAAGCCACTGGGCCCAGGTGATAATTTATTTTAAATGTACCTTTAAAGTTATAGTTGCTACAACTTTTCAGAATCTTTTGATTTTGTTAGGAACAAATAAATCATACCTTGTGATCTGCCACACCTAAGAAGGCAATGGCTGTGTAAAGCATATGAGTTAGAGCACTGTCATGATGTCCCTCAGCTAAGTGAGTTGAAGTAAAGGAAAAAAATTCCAAAAAGTCACTCTTTGACACCTGAAGTTCTCCTGAAATTTTAGTTACACTATTTTGGATTGCATATAGACTGATCTGGGGCCCCCAAACCTAATTACTTTCAATAATGTGTTTCACTTAAAAACAAAACAAAATAAAACAATCTAACATTTAATTCCAGGACCTCATTTATAAATTGGAATGCCTGTATTTATTTTGTTGTCTCCAAAACAATTATAATAGTGCTTAAGATAAACTTGCCAGATTTTAGTAGTTAACCTCTAAAAGACATATTGCATACATACTTGAAGTACAACAAAGGTACAAGAGCAAGGAATCTCCCTGGACCACTCCTGTCCAGTAGAATTAAGGTTGCCCTTTAAAACTGACTTGTAAAAGGAGTCCTAAATCTGTCTTCTAAGTCACTGACCACATAAATCTTAGCAGAGTAAGTGGCCAGCAAAAGAGGGTGGGCAATAGAGGTTGTATCACAAGCAACCTGGAGCTTTTCCAAAGTCATACTCTTCTCCCTCATTGTAACAAAGAAAATTATTATTAGTTTACTAATAAGTTTTAGAGCAGTGAGTATCAGTAATAGAATAAAAACTGGTGCTTAGAGTTCTGCTGGATGGAGTGGGTAAGGATGTATGAATAGAAAATAGAAAAAAGGCATGTCTGTAGAGTAAAATGAGTAGATATATTTGACTAGAGAGTTGGGTTTCTACAAGAGAAGAGTTGGGGCTGAGCTAGAGATGATAATTTAGAGCAAGACAATGAATACTAGGTAAGGGAATTTGAACTTTTTCTTTCAGGCAAGAAGATACCAAAGGTTTTTCATTTATGAGCATTTAAATTGTTAAATGATAAGGGAGCAAACATTATGTTGAGTGGCAAATCACCTTTTTTTTTTTCCCCCAACACCAGGACATTCCAAAATATTCTTTCAATGTCCCTACCTTTCTGAAAATTTAGGGTACTGTAGGTGATACAGAGACGCTATAAAATATTTAACTTATAATGAGTTTGTTCATTATTTGAATAGTGATTTAGAATATCTACATTAATCTATGAAAGTTTCATTCATCATTGATCAGTTTAATTCACTCATCCTTTCTTTTTCCATTGTTCCAGCCTTCTAGTTTTCTGCAAGACTTTAAACAACTCTGATCTATTCCAAAAGGATACGGTGTTCAGCCATTTTAGCCATGAGATCATCATTGTCGAAAAGCAATAAACAGATCACAGCAATAATGAAAAAAGCAGCTCCCCTTGTCTGAAAATAAAGAAAATAACATCAAGGATGACTTTTTCAAGGGTTGATTTTTAAGACCATAGAAAAACATTTTCTCAAGTAAGCATTTACAAAAATGCATTAAAAAACTGAAAAAACATCTGACATTAAAGCTCTTAGATAAGCTTACAGTATTAGCAGTAAGACATCAAAGAGATATAAACTTATGATAACGTTGATTATCTCTTTGCTAACATGGCTAGACATATTACTGCGCTCAAATTGTTACTGTTTACAGAATCAATCTTCCTAAATGCTACTTTACTTTTGGTTGAAAAGCCCAAGTAGCTAAAGAATAACTAGTAGGAACTTGTTTTACTCTACAATATGCAAGGAATAAAGAATATTCTAGATACTACTCCTCTACAGAAGAATAATCCAGAGGGCATGGTAAAACCAGCAAAGTCATTTCTAAGATCTAGTAAAGTATAAAGTACTTACAAAGCTGATAAACTTAAAATTTATGTTCTCATTCCAGGGAAAAGTTTTTTTTTTTTTTCCCAGACAAGTCTTGCGTCGCCCAGGCTGGAGTACAGTGGCGTGAACACAGCTCACTGCAGCCTACAATTCCTGGGCTCCAGTGATCCTCTTGCCTCAGCCTACCAAATAGCTGGGACCACAGGCATGTGCTACCATGCCTAGTTAATTTTTTATTTGTAGACACCAGGTCTAGCCATGTTGTCCAGGTTGAGGAAAAAGGTTTTCATAAAAGAAAATTATTAGCTTAGTTTATGTAAATATTTCAGAAAGGTAGCTTCAAGAGCAATCTAAATAGCATTACTATACATTCCTTTTTTTTTGAGAAGAGTCTCACTCTGTTGCCTAGGCTGGAGTGCAGTGGCGCGATCTCAGCTCACTGCAACCTCCATCTCCCGGGTTCAAGTGATTCTCTTGCCTCAGCCTCCTTAGTAGCTGGGATTACAGGTGCACATCACCATGCTTGGCTAATTTTTGCATTTTTAGTACAGACGGGGTTTCACCATGTTGGCCAGGCTGGTCTCGATCTCTTGACCTTGTGATCCGCCCGCCTTGGTCTCCCAAAGTCCTGGGGTTACAGGCATGAGCCACTGTGCCTGGCTAAATAGCATTACTATACATTCTATATTTACAAATTTACAGGTATAACATGTCTTGTATGATACATATACTTGTAGAATACCTATTATATATGGATACATAAGTGTATTATATATAACTACATGGAAGTATAATACAATACTTCTTTTTTTTTTTTTGAGACGGAGTCTCGCTCTGTCGCCCAGGCTGAAGTGCAGTGGCGCGATCTCGGCTCACTGCAAGCTCCGCCTCCCGGGCTTACGCCATTCTCCTGCCTCAGCCTCCCGAGTAGCTGGGACCACAGGCGCCCGCCACCTCGCCCGGCTAGTTTTTTGTATTTTTTAGTAGAGACGGGGTTTCACCGTGTTCGCCAGGATGGTCTCGATCTCCTGACCTCGTGATCCACCCGTCTCGGCCTCCCAAAGTGCTGGGATTACAGGCTTGAGCCACCGCGCCCGGCCCAATACAATACTTCTATTAAAGTTTACAATGCAAAGTGAGGATACTCTTCTATTCATTATATGATTACCACTATAATGGATACATTCTCTGTTAGTGTGGTATTACAACAAAATTCAGTATTCTACACATAAGAAAAACCGTGTAATTTTAAATTTCTTAAGTTTTCACTGAGTTAGGATATGGCAACATCAACAACAATCAAATACAGAGAACATAACTTAATCTTTTGTTAACAAAGAAGGCAACTGAGAATTTTGTAATGCTTCAGTCTCATAATCAAGAAAAAAAAGGCCGGGCACGGTGGCTCACGCCTGTAATCCCAGCACTTTGGGAGGCTGAGGTGGGTGGATCACGAGGTCAGGAGTTCAAGACCAGCCTGACCGATATGGTGAAACCCCGTCTCTACTAAAAGTACAAAAATTAGCCAGGTGCGGTGGCAGGTACCTGTAATTCCAGCTACTCAGGAGGCTGAGGCAGGAGAATTGCTTGAACCTGGGCAGTAGAGGTTGCAGTGAGCCGAGATCGTGCCACTGCACTCCAGCCTGGGTGACAGAGTGAAACTCTGTCTCAAAAAAAAAGGCCGGGCGTGGTGGTTCACGCCTGTAATCCCAGAACTTTGGAAGGCCAAGGCGGGCAGATCACAAGGTCAGGAGTTCAAGACCAGCCTGGCCAACACAGTAAAACCTTATCTCTACTAAAAATACAAAAATTAGCCGGGTATAGTGGCATGTGTCTGTAATCTCAGCTACTAGGGAGGCTGAGGCAGAAGAATTGCTTGAACCTGGGAGGTGGAGGTTGCAGTGAGCCAAGAGGGCACCACTGCACTCCAGCCTGGGCAATCCAGTGAGACTCCATCTCAAAAAAAAAAAAAAGAAAAAGAAAAAACAATCATCAAATCCTGGACTGATGCCCTGATCCATTTCTCACACTAATGAGAACACTCTCATTTCTAGTTACTTAAGGAGGAAAACTTTTTTTTTTTTAATGTTTGCAAGTCATTTTTATTTCTTTTGTGAGTTGTCATTCCCAGTTTTTTGCTGATTTCCTGCCAAGGATCTTAAACATTTTTTAAACTGAAATGGGTGATTTATACTTTGAAAGAAACGTAAAACTTATTTGTGGCAATTTTTGTTGTTGTTAGTTTTTTGTTTACATACTGATTTCTGTTATACGTTAAGTTTATAATCATTATGAAGCCAAATATAGTCAGTTTTCCCTTTGTGATTTTTTCCACTGCTTTTATGCTCAGAATTTTCTCCATCTATATATTTTATTCTATGTTTTTACAAATGTCTATTTTGTAAACTCACAAAGCCCTTCAATCCGTGAAATTTATTTTGGAGTACTCTATTAGTGAGGGGAAAGGATTAAACAGTGGCCCATGCTTTAATACTAATGACCCAGTTTGAAATCTGCAGGCAGAGTATTCTTTTACTCTGCTCTACTTGGCATATTACTTTGTTCACTTCATTACTTCATTTATCTCTCTCCACTACTTTGCTTGAAAGTCCCTTTCAGAATAGGCACTATTACACCGTATTGGTCTTTATGTATCCTTTCCTCTATGTCTAGGAAAATGCACCATGCACAGGAAGTGTGGCAGATCGGTCTCGGTAGTGGGAGAAATTACAGGAATAGAAGCAAACCTTCTTGGAAGGCCAGGGGGTTTTGCAAGTTTTGAGATACTCTGACTGAAGGCAGCCAGATTCTCTTATCAGAAGCCTAAAAGCTTAAGGCTTAGATACAAGGGAATGTACAGGAGTTTATCTAAATAGCTTGTTTACTCATGTTGTCCTAAAACCGACCTTTGATCATCTGCGCTCGAGACTGCTCTCTACGTAGGGGGTCAGCAATGTTATTTACCCACAAAGCATGTTGATTCAAAGCCTTTGTCATTAAATCTATACTGAATAAATGCCCACAGCGCCAGCTTGTCAGAGCCGCAGCTGCTGACTCTTTATACCACCCTCCTTGGGGTCTGTAAGTGGCCTGGTCCCCTAGCCCACTCCTTCACTAAATACCTGTGTCTGAGTGCATTTGTCGTTCAGTCAGGGTCTGCCAGTCAGACCCAGCAAGGAAGTGTTTAATTTGGTAAAACAGAAACACTGTATAGTTCTAACAGTTTGGAACTGTAGATTGGTAGCTCATTTAACAAAAAGATAATACTTGAATCACTTAGGATGAATAGGAATACTTAGGTGGCAAAATGTTAGATAAATGTTCATCATAATTTAAATTTAACAAGTTTTTAGTTATTTTTCAAAAATGATTTACGGGTTTAAGAATGAGTAGGGGGTTTGGGGGAAAGGTGCATGAGTACAACATGAAAGGGATCATTGTGGTGATGCATCAGTTGTCTATCTTGCTTATAACGGTTACATAAATCTACACACGACAAAATTTCATAGAACTACATGCATACATACATACATACACACACACGATTGTATGTAAAATTGGTAAAATCTGCGTAAGGTCTATGGATTGCACCAATTTTAATTTCCTGTTTTTTTTTTTTAATTTTTGTGGGTACATAGTAGGTATACGTATTTACGGGGTACATGAGATGTTTTGATATAGGCATGCAATGTGTATAATCACATCATGTAAAACGGGGTATCCATCCCCTTGAGCATTTAGCTTTTGTGTTACAAATAATTCAATTATACTCTTATAGTTATTTTAAATGTGCAATTAAATTATTATTGATTATGGTCACCCTATTGTGATATGAAATACTAGGTCTAATTGCCCGGTTTTGATAGTGTACTTGAGTTGGTTAAGAAGTTACCTTTCGGGGAAACTAAATGAAGGGTGAGGGTCCTCTATGTACTATTTTAGCAACTTCCTGGGAATCTATAATCATTTCAAGATCATTTTCCATTGTTTTCATGTTCAGAAATTTCTTCAACTATAGATTATTTTATATTTTTACAAACATCTATTTTTGTAAACTTACAGAATTCTTCAAAACCAAAAAATATTTGTAAGAAAATGTAAAACTAGCAGAAAAAGCCCGTTTTTGTTTTTTGGTTTTGTTTTGTTTTGTTTTGGTTTTTGTTTTTTTTTTGAGACGGAGTCTCGCTCTGTCGCCCAGGCTGGAGTGCAGTGGCCAGATCTCGGCTCACTACAAGCTCCGCCTCCCGGGTTTACGCCATTCTCCTGCCTCAGCCTCCAGAGTAGCTGGGACTACAGGCGCCCGCCACCTCGCCCGGCTAGTTTTTTTGTATTTTTTAGTAGAGACGGGGTTTCACCGTGTTCGCCAGGATGGTCTCGATCTCCTGACCTCGTGATCCGCCCGTCTCGGCCTCCCAAAGTGCTGGGATTACAGGCTTGAGCCACTGCGCCCGGCCACGTTTTTTTTTTTTTTGAGGCTGAGTCTCTCTCTATCGCCCAGGTTGGAGCACAGTGGCGTGATCTCAGCTCACTGTAACCTCCACCTCCCGGGTTCAAACAATTCTTGTGCCTCAGCCTCCAGAGTAGCTGGGATTATAGGTGCCCGTCATCAGGCCCAGCTAATTTCTGCATTTTTAGTAGAGACGGGATTTCACCATGTTGGCTAGGCTAGTTTCAAGCTCCTGACCTCATGTAATTCGCTCACCTCAACCTCCCACGGTGTTGAGATTACAGGCGTGAGCCATCGTGCTCAGCCTCCCTGCATTCTTTTAAATGGTGAAAGATAAGATTTTATTCCTTTGGATAATATATGACATACATACTTTCCATTTCCAAGTAACTGATAACGGAAAATTCTACCTTTGCTGGTCCTCCTCCAGAACTGGTGAACAAAACACTGAGTAGTGAAATGACAACAATATCACTGTGTTCAAATAGCAGCAAAGTCCTACAAAAATAAAACATTATCATTCATGAAGTGTAATTTATCTTTATCAAGACGCATGAATTCAACTAGAGTTAGAGAAAGAAAAACATTTCCCCCTTGATTTCACAAAACATAAGAAAAATAAATAGGTACAACCGCTTTAGAAAATAGTTTGGCATTATCTACCTTAGAAAGACTGAAGCTACAAATACCCAATCATACCCCTCATAGAATTACGTCATACAGATTTCTTATTCTTGTATAGATATGTATCAAGTAACACTTACAAGGTTGCTCATACCAGCACTGTCTGCAGTAAGCCAAAAAATACAGGCAATGTGGCTGGGTGCAGTGGCTGACACCTATAATCCCAGCACTTTGGGAGGCCAAGGCAGGTGGATCACGAGGTCAAGAGATCGAGACCACTCTGGCCAACATGGTGAAGCCCTGTCTCTACTAAATATACAAAAATTAGCTGGGCATGGTGGCATGCGCCTGTAATCCCAGCTACTCGGGAGGCTGAGGCAGGAGAATCACTTGAACTCGGGAGGTGGAGGTTGCAGTAAGCCAAGATCGGGCCGCTGCACTCCAGCCTGGTGACAGAGCAAGACTTTATCTCAAAAAAAAAAAAGAAAAAAAAAAAAGAAAAAAAAAAATTTACAGGCAACGTATAGCCATGTGCTGTATAACATCATTTTTGTCAATGACAGACCACATATATACGATGGTGGTCCCATAAGATTATAATTGAGCTGAAAAATTCCAATCACCTAGCGTTAATGCATTACTCGCGTGTTTCTGGTGATGCTGGTGTAAACAAGCCTACTGCACTGCCAGTCATATAATACAGTACATACAATTATTTACAGAACATAAGCCTGTATAATGATAATAAATGACTATGCTACTGGTTTAGGTGTTTATTATACTATACTTTTAATTACTTTAGAATGTACTTTTGCTTGTTAAAAACAAAGGTAACTATATCCTTTGACTTCAAATAGTGGTTTCAAAAAAAAAAGAGTTAACTGTAAAAGAGCTTCAGGCAGGTCCTTCAGGAGGTATCCCAGAAGAAAGCATTGTTATCATAGGAAATGACAATTCTTTGCATGTTACTGACCCTGAAAACTTTCTAGTGGGACAAGATGTGGAGGTGGAAGACAGTAATATTGATAATCCTGACCCTGTGTAGGTATAGGCTAATGCGTGCATGTCTTAGTTTTTAACAAAAAAGTGCCAGGAGCAGTGGCTCATGCCTGTAATCCCAGCACTTTGGGAGAGCGAGAAGGGTGGATCCTTGAGCCCAGGAGTTTGAGACCAGCCTAGGCAACCTGGGGAAACCTGCTCTCTATCAAAAAAGATACAAAAGTTAGCCAGGTGTGGTGGTAGGTGCCTGTAGTCCCAGCTACTGCTGAGGTTGAGGTGGGAGGATCCCTTGAGCCAAGGAGATGGAGGTTGCAGTGAGCCAATATTGTGCCATATATTCTAGCCTGAACAACAGAGCAAGATCCTGTCTCCAAAAAAACAAAAAAAGTTGAAAAAAATTAAAATCAGAAAAAAGTTATAGAATAAGGATGTAAAGAAAGAAAATATTTTTGTACAGTTGTACAATGTGTTTATGTTTTAAGCTGTTTTTCCAAAAGAGTAAAGTATGCTAAGGTTAAGCTTCTACCTCCCAAGGTCAGGTGATCTCTTCCACCTCAGCCTTCTGGGTAGCTGGGATTACATGCACGCAGCACCATGCCTGGCTAATTTTTTGTATTTTTTGTAGAGATGGGATTTTGCCATGTTGTCCAGGCTGGTCTTGAACTTCTGGGCTCAAGTAATCTGCCCACTTCGGCCTCCCAATATGCTGGGATTAAAGATTTTGCAATTGAGAAACTGTATGACAGTTTTAGTAGAAGAATGAGAGGGCAGTGTTGGTAGTGATAAGGTTAGGAGCTAGATGACTAAATAGGGAGCCAAGTAAAAATGTAAGTACTTCCTCTTTCCCTCCTTATTGTAACACAAAAGGACAGTAATATAGTAACACAAGAACCAAAACATAACTTCATGAATAACAAATTTAAAATATTGCAGATGATAAGCAATAGCAGCACTCAATCATATTCAATTATATTCAAGCATAAGGTGAAAAACCTCTTCTCACGCTAGGAAATTCAGCTAGCTTTCTCACCCCTCCAAGCTGCAGCTGCGGCTAGAGATATGACATTTCCAATTATACCTACTCTGCATCTGACAAAGTACATAGCAAACGAGTCAAAGGGATCCCAATCCAGAAGCTATTCTATTGGCCATGATAGGGGAAAGGACTTTTCTTTTTTTTTTTTTTGAGGCGGAGTCTCAAGCCTGTCGCCCAGGCTGGAGTGTAGTGGCTGCATCAATCTCGCTCACTGTAAGCTCACCTGGCAGCCATTCTCCTGCCTCAGCTCCCTAAGTAGCTGGGACTACAGGCTACCACCACGCCTGCCAATTTTTTGTATTTTTAGTAGAGACAGGGGGTTTCACTGTGTTAGCTACAGGATGGGGAAAGGACCTTTCACAAGGCATTTCCACATTTCTCACCTTTCACTTTCCACTCTGCCCACCCCACTATTCTGAGTGAGATCCTTTTAGAACAGTGGTCTCCAAATCTTTTTGGCAATTGTGGTTCAGTTTCCTGAGGATAATTTTTCCAGACAGCAGTGGTGGGGGATGTTTCTGTGATGAAACTGTTCCACCTCAGATCATCAGACATTAGATTCTCATATGGCATACAACAGAGATCCCTCTCCCATGCACAGTTCACAATAGGGTCTGTGTCTCCTATGAGAATCTATACCACGTTGATCACCCTGACAGGAAAGGGTGAGCTCATGCAGTAATGCTTGCTCCCCTATGGCTCACTTCCTGCTCTGGGCGGCCTGCCTCACACACGGCTTCCTTACTGGTCTGTAGCCAGGAGTGGGGGATCCCTGCTTTAGGACATTCTCTTTTTTTGAGATGGAGTCTCGCCTGTTGCCTAGGCTGCAGTGCAGTATGATCTTGGCTCACTGCAACCTTTGCCTCCTGAGTTCAAGTGATTTCTGGCTAATTTTTATATTTTTAAATAAAGGCGGCTTTCTCGCTATGTTGGCTAGGTGGTGTCCAATCTCTAACTTCAAATGATCCACCCCTTGGCCTCCCAAAGTGCTAGCTGCTATATGAGCCACAGTGCTGGCCAAGAACATCTTCATTTCACTCCTTACCTCTCACTCTCATGGCAAGGCATTTTTTCTTACACTTATTCACTCAGCAAAACTTCACAGATGTGGGGAAATAAAAGCTAAAAGAATGATCATACACAGCTGCATGATACAACTCCCTATCAAGTGGTTAAGCAAGCATTTCTCCTTAAACCAGTCCACTTGCAGAAAAGACTAATCTATATAGATCTAGGGAAATATGAAATGGGAGTAGTTTACTTTATCCACCACGCATTTAATCTGATAACTGATATACTACTTGGAGACGCTTTTATTTATGAGAGTACTTGCAAAATTGTACAAAAATGAGTGCTTTTTAGAGATTTTATTCTTCTTATTGGCTGATTTGGCTTTACCAATTTCAGACCTTTTTATTATAGCTTCTAAGCTGTTAACAGGGATCACGACAAATGATTAAAAAAGCCATATACGCTAAAAAATTTTCTGAAACTTGGAATTCTAACTAGTATTCACATTCATGACAAATCATGAATAAATTTATTAATGGTATTCACCAAAGAACTAGTCCAGAAACTCAAACAGGTTTCTTCTATTTGTTGAATTCTCTCTGATGCTATAAAAAGTGCCAGACAGTTTGCACAGATAAATATTTGACATAAACACAGTGGAATGAAAACAATATTCAAAATGAAGAAATACAAACACACATTCAAAATAATGATTTTTATTTACCTTAGTGGTCCAAAGAGTGAGGCCAAACCACAAGAGGAAATAATACACTCCAGCAACTGCATGTTTAAATATTTTGATCCACTATAAATGGAAAACAAAAAAATTAAAAATTTCAGTCAACATATATTTTGCTGTATATTCCAATTTTAAATAAAAATACAGAAAGATAATAATAACAAATATTTCCAAAGGCAAAACACACGATTTTGAAATTAAGTAGAACACATAAGATCCCTGACTAAGCCTAGATTTCCAAGACAGTAATTTGGCTGGGTGCGGTGACTCAATGCCTCTGTATCCTAGCACTTTGTGAGGCTGAGGCAGGTGGATCACCTGAGGTCAGGAGTTCAAGACCAGGCTGGCCAATATAGTGAAACCCCATCTGTACTAAAAATACAAAAAATGAGCTGGGTGTGGTGGCAGATGCCTGTAATCCCAGCTACTCAGGAGGCTGAGGCAGGAGAATCGCTGAACCTGAAGGTGGAGATTGCAGTGAGCCAAGATTGCCCACCAAGACTGCAGCCTGGGCGAAGGAGCAAGACTCTTTCTCAAAAAAAAAAAAAAAAAAAAAAAAAAAAAAGACAGTATTCTGTTTTCCATTGTCTATATTCTTGTTCAAGGGTAGGATTTTGAAATCTTTTTCTTCAGAGTACAATTTTATGATTTCTCAGTTTCTCACTAGTTTCCTAGGATCATTTAACTTTTGTCTGGGAATTCTTTCTACCAGAATTTTAGCATCCAATTATCTGAAAGGAGAGAAAAGTTGCATGGACTTAGACTGTTAATCCTATTTTAAAAAATGTTCTTGGTCTCTGAAAAACAGAAGTACTTAAATTCTAATCTTTCTATCAAAAAAAATTATGACACAGGGCCTGAAGTCATGGTATAAAGCAAACATGTAGTATGGTATAACTGCTGCCCAAAGAAGGGATGATGTGAGATGATTATGCAAATGTAGGACAGTTCTAGTTTGAACCACAGCTGCCTAAAGAGAATAGTGACAATGATCGAGGGTAAGTCACACTGTCACAAATGATGAGGCATCATTCCAAAACTTCATAAGTATTAATTCATTTTTTCCCTTCACAGTTCCCATTAGGAAGTTACTATTATCTCCATTTTACAGGTGAGCAAAATTAAGTAGAGAGAGAAATCAAGTAATCCTGCTCCAAAGTAAAGGTCGTGCAAGGAGACAGACAGAACATGCCTTTGACTCCAGAAAACCTCAATTTTAACCCCTATGCTTTGTCAGTCATGACATTTGTACTAGGTCTTTTGGGCATGCCATGTCCAATTTGTAAATCTTCAGAATAAGAAGTGTGTACTGAAGAAAACAATTACATGAATGCTTTATAATTTTTTTAGCCTCTAAAACATTTCATGATCTGAGTACTTTATGGTTTAAAGTCTCCATTCAGAAAAGACAAGAGTGCTAACCTAAAATTGTTCTTGGCGGCATATCTTAAATACCATAAGTACCCATTATCAAAACATAAGCACTGCATCCTGGCCCACTAAACGGTAGAAGCTGCTAGGAATAAAAAGATTCTGCAAAGATCTTACCTGGTGTTTGGTAATAGTTTTCCTTATAGAAAATGGCTTTCTGAAACAAAAACCATAAAAAATGCAGTCCTGTAGTCATTGAAACATATGTATTAATATTAATCAATATTAGACACAAAGATAAGTAGTTTTAAGACAATTTATTTTAAACAAACATGCCAGAACTTGAAGTGTTATCCTCTGAATAAATCATACTTTGAGAATATACTCATTTTAGTAAACTCCTTTCAACATTTAGAGAATTTTTTTTTTTTTGAGATAGAGTCTTGCTTTGTTGCCAGGTTGGAGCGGTATATCTTGGCTTACTTCGCAACCTCCACTCCTGTTCAGCAATTTCTCCTGCCTCAGCCTCCTGAGTAGCAGGGATTGCAGGCACGCTTCACCATGCCCAGCCAATTTTTGTATTTTTAGTAGAGACGGGTTTCAACATGTTGGCTGTGCTGGTCTCAACTCCCTGACCTCGCTGATCTGCCTCCTGCCTCCCAAACTGCTGGGAGGCCAGGCATGAGCAACCACGCTTGGTCGAGAACTCTCATTTTCTGTCTTCAGAACAGCTAACAAGCCACAAAAAAAAGCAAAGGAGTCAAATTTTTTTATATCTTAAAATACCAAAGAAAAATAATTCCTATTTTCTCTAAAATTCAGTAATAAATCTTGAAATAGTATAATGAAAAATGAAGAAATTACTAATTATACGGCCCTACCTTTCATATTGCCAAAACAGTTGTATAAAAATGCACCCAATTTGGTCAGGCATGGTGGCTCAAGCCTGTAACCCTGTGCACTTTGGGCGGCTGAGGTGGGCAGATCACCTGAGGTCAGGAGTTGAGACCAGCCTGGCCAACATGGGAAAACCGTGGTCTACTAAAAAATACAAAAATTAGCCAGCCATGGTGGGACACACCTGTAATCCTAGCTACTCAGGAGGAAATGGTGCAGAATTGCTTGAACCCAGGAGGCAGAGGCTGCAAGTGAGTTGAGATTGAGCCACTGCACTCCATCCTGGGCACGGTGCCAGACTGTCTCAAAATAAATAAATAAATAAAAACAAAAGCACATGCAACCGCAATTTAATATTTTAATCAATAATCTATTTCCCAAATTACCAAAATACCATACTCCCAAGAGTGCTTTTTTAAATGGAGTTCTGCCTCTATTGCCCAGGCTGGAGTGCAATGGCACAATCTCAGCTCACTGTGCAACCTCCCAGCCTCCCAGGTTCAAGCGCATCCTCCTGTCTCTGTGACCCCCTAGTAGCGCTGGGACTCATACAGGCATGTGCCACCATGCTTGGCTAATTTTTGTATTTTTAGTAGAGATGGGGTTTTGCCAATGCTGGCAAGGCTGGAGTCAACTCCTGACCTCAGGTGATCAACCCTCGCCGCCTCCCAAAGTGCTACAAGGCTGGGATTATGGTGCGTGAGCCATTGCACTCCAGATGACTCCTAAGAGTCTTTAATTGGTTTTCCTATTAACAGAGAGGGTGGTCACTATCAATCCAAGATCCAAGAAATCTTTATTCAGAATTTCTTATATGTAGGCTAAGGCAGTGGCTCATGCCTGTAATCCTGCAGCACTTTGGGAGCTTATAGCGGCGATCACAAGGTCAAGAGATTGAGACCATCCTGGCCAACATGAAACCCTGTTCTGTTAAAAATACAAAACAGTTGGGCATGGTGGTGAGCAATTGTAGTTCCAGCCACTCGAGGCTGAGGCAGGAGAACTCCTGCCGAAACCCCGAGGCGGACCAAGTAGCCAAGATCACGCCACTGTACCAGCCTGGTGACAGAGTGAGACTGTGTCTCCCAAAAAAGAAAAAAAAAAAAAAGCATTTCTTATAAGTAGGATAATTTAATAATGTACATACTGTATGGAGACTGTACTAAGAAAGGATTATGTAGTGAACACAGCCCCAACCATAGTTTAACTTAGAAAATAAGGACATTTGTTCCAAGACAGGCCTCAGATAACACCCTGTGCCTGTTTGAAGATTAGGTTGTGTCAGTCAAATAGTGTAGGAATCCTAGTGTCCTGAGACCCTTTCAGGAAGCCAGCAAGGTTAAAATGATTTTCAAAAATACCAAGACATTATCTGCCCTTTCACTCTTATTCCTCCCAGGAGTGTGGTAGAGCTTAAAATTGCTAATACTGCAACAGGTTCAATACTGAGGTGACTTATGAGAATCTGGCTATCCTCTATTAAGCCAGATATTAAAATCAATTTGCAAAAATCTCATCAAAGTCTGTGTTTAGGCAAGTGATTAGAGCACAACAATCCCTTTCTTTCCAGTCTCTTTGTACCCTCTAATCTATGTACTCCCAGTTAAAAAATTTATCAAATACTTGTCAGGAGGAACAAATATTGCATGTAAAGTTTTTAAAGATACTCTGTTAAAACAGGATTTCTAAAGAAATAAAAATCAAGAAAAAAAATCCACACACTCACCCAAGTTTTTAATATAAAAATGAATTGAACAATGTGAACAGCTTTAGAGATCATATGATCTCAAAAGTCCTGGACAGCCTTCAAAAATTTAGTGAAACATAATAACACAATGTATTTTATATTAATCTGAAAATAAAGCAGAAAAACAATTTTTGTACTGAACATGGAACCCATCAATCTGGTTTTTTAAACAAGAGAAACCTTATAGAAACCATAGAAATATACATATAAACAAAATGAAACAACAAAACAAAGTCCCCAAACAACTCACCACCCACATGATAATTACTGTTGACTTTTTTTTCAAATCATAGAGACGGGGTCTCAATGTAAGCACCTCAGGCTGGTTCCGGAATTTTGGTCACAATCCTCCAGCTTTGGTCTCCAAAGTGCGCTGATTATGGTGTGAGCCAATCGCTTCAACCTGCTGTGCCAACATTTTGAGGCCAGGTGCGTAGCTTGAGACCAGCCTGGCAAAAGCCTATCTCTACAAAAATACTCAAGAATTAGCCAGGCATTATGAGCGGCTGCGGCAGCAGTCTCAGCTCCTTGGGAGGATCACCTCGAGCCTGGAAGGCTGAGGTTGCAGTGAGCTGTGATAGTGTCACTGCACTCCAGCCTGGGCAACAGAGTGAGACCCTGTCTCAAAGGCACAAACAAGCAGGCTGGGTGCTCATGCCTGTAATCCCAGCACTTTGGGAGGCCTAAGGAGTGGATCACTGCAGCCCAAACTCAAGACCAGCCTGGCCACAGAAAACTCACCCCTACTAAAAATACAAAATTAGCTGAGTGTGTGGTGGTGCCTGTCCCAGCCATTTGGGAGGCTGAGGCAAGAGAAACGCTTGGATCCCGGGGAGGCAGAGGTTGCAGTGAGTCAAAACTGCACCACTGCACTTCAGCCTGGGGATAACAGGAGTATTCTGTCTCAAAACAAAAACCAACCAACCACAACATTTGGGTTTCTTTCAATGTATATGAATGATTATGTACAGCTACAGTCTACTTTAACAAAATGCCCAACAAAAAAAATGAAAATTTTCATCAAGTTGTTGACTATTTGTTATCTGCTTTCAACTAATAACTCCTCCAAACAAATAAGGAGAACTAAATAAAACTAAATTTGCTATGAAATGAAAAGACCACAATAAAGGGAAGAAACGGAAGAATGGTAAATGCCTTTGGTTCAAGGCCTCTTCTGCCTTGTTAAGTGACTATAGTGAGAGTTGTGGTTGAAAGGTCAATTGACTGGACCTAGAGTCCTAAAAAGGCTCAGGAATTGGAAACACCTCAGGAGGGTAATGGAGAAGCTGAAAAAGAAGAGGATCTCTAGGAAGCTCCTCTGCAATCAGATTCTAGGTTCCTGCCCAGCCGCAGGCAACTCTCTCTCCTCAACCACTATTAGGAGTCACGAGTCATAGCCTCTGGCAAGGTCACTTAAATTTCCTGAAGTAGACAACTCTTGCTGGCTTTATAAGAGAATGTCCTGGCCGGGCGCTGTGGCTCAAGCCTGTAATCCTAGTACTTTGGGAGGGCCAGGACGGGCGGATCACGAGGTCAGAAGATCGACCATCCTGGCTAACATCGGTGAAACCCTCGCTCCCTACTAAAATACAAAACTAGCCGGGCGGGCGGCTTCTGTAGTCCCAGCTACTGGAGCTGAGGCAGGAGAATGCATGAAACCCGGGAGGCGGAGCGCCAGTGAGCTGAGATCCGCCACTGCACTCCAGCCTGGGCGACAGAGCCAGGACCTGGGCCTCAAAAAAAAAAAAAAAAAAAAAAAAAAGAGAATGTCCTGGCTGGGCGCTGCAAGGCTCAAGCCTGTAATCCCAGCACTTTGGGAGGCCGAGACGGGTGGGATCACCAGGTCAGAGTTTGAGACCAGCCTGGCTAACACCGTGAAACCCCGGCTCTACTAAAAATACAAAAACTAGGCCGGGCGAGGCATGGGCTTCGTAGTCCCAGCTACTGGGAGGCTGAGGCAGGAGAATGGCGGAACCTCGGGAGGCGGAGCTTGGTGAGCGGAGATCCGCCACTGCACTCCAGCCTGGCGACAGAGCGCAGACTCCGCCCTCAAAAAAAAGAGAATGTCCATGTTTTTAAGAAAAACAAGTATTTAAGGATAAAGAAGCATGAAGTATGTAACTTACTTTCAAATAGTCCAGGGGAAAAAAAATACCTGTGTGTGTGCATTTAGAGAGAGAGAGAGAGAATAAATCACACGGGACGATACATTAACAATTATAGAGTCCAGGCAAAGAATATACTACTCTTGTGACTTTTACATAAACTGGAAATTATTTTTACATGAGTAGTTTAAAAGTGTTACTTATTCAAGGGTGTATTGTCTCAGGTAGGGAAATGTGGTAAACAATCCTTTGCTATTTTATTTGTACTATTTACTTACCAGAGTTACCCTTCTATTATAGTTTATTGCAGAATCAATCAAATTCAACTCAGGACTGGTTGAATTTTGATGGATTCCAGGTTGCAAGAGTTTTACTTTATATAGACCAAAAATCAAATACTAGTTATAATCTGCAACAAAAACTAGTTGACAAGTCCTTTAATTGTGGGTATTTTTATGCCCAAATTTACAAATATGTATTATTTTAAACAAAGGTTTATTTTGCTTTAAGTCCTCTTTGTGGGGAAGGGCACAGGGTCACAGCTAACATTTGTTGGGCACCTGCTATGTTCCAAGTGCTTTGAATACATCATTTCATTTAATTCTTACAACAGTCCTACAAACCAAGAAGTGGTATCCCTGTTTCACAAAACTGAATTGTAGAAAAGTAAGTTGCCCAAGGTTACACAAGTAATAAATGAGCTGGTAGTCTGAGTTGTTTAAAACCCCATATATAGTGCCTTCTACATAGTAGATACTTGAGTATTTATTGAATGAATTGAACTTGAATTACACACTGATTTTTTATTTTTTAGCCAGAGAACTGTTGAGCTACTGCAGTAGGCAAAGCCCAAGAGGCAGGTTTGAACCTAAATCCAAACTTCAGTAATTTCAGGTTTAGAAAACCAGGGAATTATCTTCGATCTCAGCTCACTGCAACTTCTGCCGCTGGGTTCAAGTGATTCTCCTGCCTCAGCCTCCTGAGCAGCTGGGATTACAGGTGCCTGCCACTATGTCAGGCTAATTTTTGTATTTTTTAGTAGAGACAGGTTTTTGCCATGTTGGTTGGCCAGGCTGGTCTCGTACTTCTGACCTCAGGTGATCCACCTGCCTTGGCCTCCCAAAGTGCTAGGATTACAGGCGTGAGCCCACCACGTTTAGAACCAGGGAATTTTCTTTCTTTTCTTTTTTTTTTTTTTTTTTTTGAGATGGAGTCTGGCTCTGTAGCCCAGGCTGGAGTGCAGTGGATCTCAGCTCACTGTGAGCTCCGCCTCCCGGGTTTACGCCGTTCTCCTGCCTCAGCCTCCCAAGTAGCTGGGACTACAGGCGCCCGCCACCTTGCCCGGCTAGTTTTTTTGCATTTTTTAGTAGAGACGGGGTTTCACCATGTTCGCCAGGATGGTCTCCATCTCCTGACCTAGTGATCCGCCCGTCTCGGCCTCCCAAAGTGCTGGGATTACAGGCTTGAGCTACCGCACCCGGCCAGAACCAGGGAATTTTCTAAACCTTCACAGAAAAGTCCACTGATAACTTTTGACAAGACTAGTTAATGGGAAATGATGGTTTATAAATTGGGGGGTGGGGAGGATGGGCCAGGCATGGTGGCTCATGCCTGGGAAGCCTAGGCAGAAGGATCACTTGAGTCCAGGAGTTCAAGACCAACCTGGGCAATATAGCAAGACCCCGTCTCTCCAAAAAGTTTTTAAAAATTAGCCTCCCTTTCCTCTCCTCTCCCATCTTCACTTCCTGATAAATCAATGCCATTGTTTTTCCCTCATAACATGAACTAGGAATGTCTCCTTATTAATAATTTTGCTTATCAATATAGGTTACTTAGCCTGGTTTTTCATCTTTAGCCCAATAGTTCATTAACTGGAACTTTAAAAATCAAAGAATCCAGGCCAGGTATGGTAGCTCACGCCTGTAATTCCAGCACTTTGGGAGGCTGAGGTGGGAGGATTGCTTGAGCCTAGGAGCTCGAGACCAACCTGGGCAAAATAGCAAGACCTCATCTCTACTAAAAATTAAAGAATGAACTGGGCATGATGGTGCACACCTGCAATCTCACATACTGGGAAGGCTGAGATGGAAGGATTGCTTAAGCCCAGGAGTTTGAGATTGCAGTGAGTCATGATTATTTTACTGCACTCCATCCTGGGCAACAGAGGAACTGACCTTGTCAGAAAGAAAGGGAAGAGGAAGAAAGAAAGGAATGAAGGAAGGGAAGGAAAGAAAAAGGGAAGAAAGGAAGGAAAGAAAAAGGGAAGAAAGGAAGGGAAGAAACCACTAAAATCTCTAAGGGTGTTTTTTGTGTTCTATTTTTTTCTAGTACATATACATTTGCTTTATTTTGTTGTTGTTGTTGGTTTTTTGTGGCGTTTTTTTTTTGGAGTTTTTTTTGGGGGGAAGGTGGGGCAGGGTTTTGCACTGTCACCCAGGCTCCAGTGCAGTAATGGGATCATAGCTCACTGCAGCCTTGACTTCCTGGGCTCAAGTGATCCTTCTGCCTTAGCCTCTCAAGTAGCTGGAACTACATGCACTGCCAATGTGCTTGGCTAATTTTTATATTTTGTAGAGATGGGGGTCTCACTATGTTACTAGGGCTGGTCTCAAACTCTAGGGCTCAACTGATCCTCCTGCTTCAGCCTACATTTACTTTATACCTAGACAACTGCTGGAGATTTGGTAAGTTTTCCAGAAGGGTCCTCCCGGAAGGTTGAAGCCTGGCTTTTGGGATATTGGAGTTAAATGAGAGAATGGGAGGCAGAGTTAAGAGGGGAAACTCCTTTTTAATCTCCACATTTTCCATCCAGGACCTCATCCTTCCTTTACTCTTGCAACCTAAAATAAAGTAAAACTCTTGCAACCTGGAATTCATCAAAATTCAACCAGTTCTGAGTTCAATTTGATTCTGCAATAAACTACAATAGAAGGGCAACTCTGCTAAGTAAATAGTACAAATAAAATAGCAAAGGATTGTTTACCACATTTCCCTACCTGAGACATTACGCTCTTTATACTCTTGAATAAATAACACTTTTAAACTACTCATTTAAAAATAATTTCCAGTTTACGTAAAAGTTACAATAGTATATCCTTTACCTGGACTCCGTAATTGTTAATGTATCATCCCATGTGATTTATTATTCTTTCTCTAAATGCACACACACAGGTTTTTCCCCTGGACTATTTAAGAGTAAGTTACATACTTCATGCTTCTTTATGCTTAAATACTTGTTTTTCCCAAGAACATGGACATTCTCTTATAAAACCAGCAGAGTTGTTTGCTTCAGGAAATTTAAGTGATATGCTTTTTTTTTTTTTTAAGACAGAGTCTCGCTCTGTCACCCAGGCTGGAGTGCAGTGATGCGATCTCGGCTCACCACAACCTCTGCCTCCTGGGTTCAAGCCATTCTCCTGCCTCAGCTTCCTGAGTAGCTGGGATTACAGGCGTGCACCACGTCCAATTAATTTTTTTTTTTGCTATTTTTAGTAGAGACGGGGTTTCGCCATGTTGGCCAGGCTGGTCTCGAACCCCCGACCTCAGGTGATCCGCCTGCTTCGGCCTTCCAAGGTGCTGGGATTACAGGCGTGAGCCCCTGCGCCTGGCCTGATATGATACTTTTATCTAATCTACTGTCCATAGTACAATTTTGTCAATTGACCCAGTAACGTCCTTCAAAGCACTTTTCCCCCCTACCAAATCAGACCAGAATTGCCTACTGCATTTAGTTGTCATGTCTCAATAATTAACATCTGATATGCTGTTATTTACAAAATGAGATGCTCAAAATAGATTAGAAAATTAAATGTATGCTACAAAAATGCAGTTGCTTTAAGTTCTGTCCTATGTGGTGTTCTTTCCTTTTTATAAAAAATGCTTATGTTGGGCCGGCTCGGCGGCTCATGCCTGTAATCCCAGCACTTTGGGAGGCCGAGGCAGGCGGATCACTTGAGGTAGACCAGTCACACCAACATGGAGAAACCTCGTCTCTACGAAAAATACAAAACATTAGCCAGGCGTGGTGGCCTATGTCTGTAATCCCACGTCCTCGGGAGGCTGCGGCAGGAGAATCGCTTGAACCCGGGAGGCGGAGGTTGCGGTGAGTGGACTCCAGCCTGGGCAACAAGAGTGAAACTCCGTCTCAAAAAAAAAAAAAAAAAAAAAAAGGTTACTTTATAATGTTATTACTACAGTTCTAAAGAATTTATCACATTTATCACTTTCTTTAAATATCAAAGAAAGTATTTATTCCAGAATGAGAAGAACTCGTTAAAATTGGAGGCAATGAACACAGTTCCAGCCAAATTGCAGGGCTATATTTTGTACATCTTTGACACTATCTCAGAATTTAGTAAGGACATACTCGAAAGTGGTCGCTGCACCTGTTGGTCCCTTACTTTTGGGGTTGGTGGGAGAATTGGAGAGAGGAAGTGGTAATTTTCACTTTTTACTCTATGAATTGCTGTGCTGTTTAGATTTTTTTTTGACAACGAAGACACATTTCTTACTTAAGAATAAAATAAAAAAAGAAAATAGGGCTGAACCCTCGATGTGCTCGGTTAATCTGAACATCCAAGTTCACGTAAGTACTTTGGTTTCGTTGCCTGACGAGAGATGATGGTGACACCTTCCCCTAACTTATGCAGGGCAACGTCAGAGAGGTTAAGTAGTCACCAGACTATTTCAGGGAGAAACAGCCAAGAGAAAGGCTTCTCACAGATCAGAAAAACCTCTCACTTGAACTGGCGGGCAGTTCTAAGATTGACTGACTGCCTTGTAACCCAGAAATTCAAGCAGAAGCTTTCTGGCTTTAGCGCCTTCATTCTGCAGCGGGCACCCGAAGGGCCCGGGGAGCCCGGAGGCAGCCTGCGCGCAGGGAGAGAGGCAGAGGGAGAGGGCGCGCCGACCCCGGGACGTCCCGGGCTGTCAGCGGGGACCGGACGGAGGCCTGGGAAGGTGTATCCTGAGCGGCCCGGCCGGTCGCTGCCTTTCGGATAGGTCCCTTACCGAGCGCTGGGTACGTCCACCGGCCCGAGGCCGCCGCCGCCGCCGCCGCCGCCGCCGGGGCCGGCCAGCACGTCCCCGCCGTATTTCTCCTCCATTCCGGGGCTCACGAGCCGCCGCCGCTGCCCCTGCCGCGGGGTCTCCTCATGTCTCGCCGCTGTCGCGGAACAGCGGGCACAGGCGCGTCACTCCCCCATGGCAGCTGCCCCGTCGGGTTCCCGCAGGCCGGGCCGCCGCTGCCGCTGCCGCTGCCGCTGCTGCTGTCCCCGGCTCCGGCCCACTAGCACACGCGCGTCGGGACTAGGCCGCGGGCAGTTCCGGCGGCGCCAGGTTCCCGGGAGGCAGCGCCAGTAGGGACGTTGCCAAGCCACGTCATCAAGCCCAGCAACCCTCACTCCCAGGGGAGTGCCCAGCCCTGCGTCTGCGCAAGCGGAACGCTTGCCTTTCCTCGCCGCTTCTTAGGCTCCTCCCGCCATGTTGTGGCGCATTGAAGCCCCGCCTCCTATCAGCCTCTCCGGTTGGCGCTCCCGGTGCACTTTCCTGTCCCTGCAGTGCCACCTATGGGCCGTCAGAAGTACAGCGGATTCCTGCAGAGCAGAGGGAGGGGGCGTCGAAAATGTACAGTCTAGAGTGCAATTGCGCGATCTCGGCTCACCGCAACCTCCGCCTCCCAGGTTCAAGCGATTCTCCTGCCTCAGCCTCCCAAGTAGCTGGGATAACAGGCTTGTGCCACCACGCCTGGCTAATTTTGCATTTTTAGTAGAGACGGGGTTTCTCCATGTTGGTCAGGTTGGTCTCGAACTCCTGACCCCAGGTGATCCACCCACCTCGGCCTCCCAAAGTGCTGGGATTGCAGGCGTGAGCCACCGCACTCGGCCTAGGGATTCTTAATCCAGGTTAACATACCCTCTGCCTCTTAGGTTTTTGTGAGTATGGATCATTTTTGTGATAAGAAGGCCTCAAGTCTTAAAAGTTCAGGTGCCCTTCCACCAACCAGAGATAACTATTTTTTTTTTTTTTTGAGACGGAGTCTGGCTGTGTCTCCCAGGCTGGAGTGCGGTGGCGCGATCTCGGCTCACTGCAAGCTCCGCCTCCTGGGTTCACGCCATTCTCCCGCCTCAGCCTCCGAGTAGCTGGGACTACAGGCGCCCGCCACCACGCCCGGCTAATTTTTTGTATTTTTAGTAGAGACGGGGTTTCACCGTGTTAGCCAGGATGGTCTCGATCTCCTGACCTCGTGATCCGCCCGTCTCGGCCTCCCTTTTTGAAGCTGTAGAGAATCGATTACAAATAGCGGTATAGCCATTTCTTTTGAACAATGCCTTTGATGGACTTTGAAGAGAAGAAACTAGTATTGACCAAAATTTGCCTCCTCAGCAAACTATCCCAGGGCAATTTTCTATGTGCGAATCTTCAGGGCCTTCTCTCCTACTCCTAAGGGAACAACGTAAAGGCAATTTCCAGATTTCTAAAGAAACATTCTTATCCTGGGCAACATGGCAAAACCCTGTCTCTACAAAAAATACAAAAAACAGTTAGCCAGGCGTGGCATGTACCTATGGTCCCAGCCACTCAGGAGGGAGAGGCAGGAGGATCGTGGGAGGTCAAGGTTGCAATAAGGCATGATCATGCTACTGCACTCCAGCCTGGGCAACAGAGCAAGAAAGTCTCGGGGGCGGGCGGGGGGCGGGGGGAAGAAAGAAAAAGAAAGGATTCTTCTTTGCCACAGGGAGCCTGGGGTCATCTATCAAATAAAATAACTGAGGAAGGTGACTGCTTTTGTGGCTTTTGTGTGGGGCCTGGAGTACTGGTAACTGTCGTTGTTGGAGTCCCTGAAATCCAAGTGTGTAAGGACAGAACATAGGAGAAGGAAGAGGATTTTGTTAAGTGTTGCTGCAAACTGTTTTGTCTTCTTTTTTAGAATTGATTTTCTTTAAACTCTGCCTGTGAAACTGTGTAATTCAGGCACATCTGTAAAAACAGGTCAGGTAGTGTTACCTGAAAAGGGGTCCCCATCCAGACCCCAAGAGAGCTTGGATCTCGTGCAAGAAAGAATTCGGGGCAAGTCCATACAGTAAAGTGAAAGCAAGTTTATCAAGAAAGTAAAGGAATAGGCCGGGCGCGGTGGCTCAAGCCTGTAATCCTAGCACTTTGGGAGGCCGAGACGGGCGGATCACGAGGTCAAGAGATCGAGACTATCCTGGCTAACATGGTGAAACCCCGTCTCTACTAAAAAATACAAAAAAAACCCACCTGGGCGAGGTGGCGGGCGCCTGTAGTCCCAGCTACTCGGGAGGCTGAGGCAGGAGAATGGCATAAACCCAGGAGGCAGAGCTCGCAGTGAGCTGAGATGTGGCCACTGCACTCCAGCCTGGGCGACAGAGCGAGACTCTGTCTCAAAAAAAAAAAAAAAAAAAGAAAGTAAAGGAATAAAAGTACAGGTACTCCATAGGCAGAGGGCGCAGTGGCTCATGCCTGTAATCCCAGCACTTGGGAGGCTGAGGCAGGTGGATCACCTGTGCTCAGGAGCTTGAGACCAGCCTGACCAACATGGTGAAACCCTGTCTCTGCTAAAAATACAAAATTAGCCAGATGTGGTGGTGCATGCCTGTACTCCCAGCTACTCGGAAGGCTGAGGAGGAGAATCGCTTGAACCCGGGAGGTGGAGGTTGCAGTGAACTGAGATCGCACCATTGCACTCCAGACTGGGCAACAAGAGTGAAACTCCGTCTCAATAATAATAATAATAATAATAATAGTAATAATAATAATGCCCAACCTCCTGGGAATGCAGCCAAGTAAGTCTCCGCCTTATTTTACCCAGCCCCTATTCAAGATGGAGGCACTCTGGCTCAAACGCCTCTGAGGTAGGACTGGGTATTATAAAGGTTATTTTTCTGTTGCTAAAAATTTAGGAATGTGGGCTCCTGTGTCAGTCTTGGTTTGAATCCCAACTTTGCCACTTAGTAATTGTGGGATCTTGGGTCAGTTAGCTGGCCTTTCTGTGCCACAGTTTTCTTATCTGCAAAGTAGGAATAGTAGTATTTATATTGTAGGGTTGTTGGGAGGATTATACATATGTTATACATATGTTAATATGTGAAAAGTCTCTAGAACTTGTTAGGTTTTGAAGGGAACGCGAGGGTTAGAGAAAGACACACACACACAAACACACACAGAAAGAGGGTGGCTCGACAGTAAATGCAGGCTTCATGTCCAGCATAAAACCTACAGAAGTGGGGGACCAGCCTAATGCCAGAGCCCACCACTGCTTACAGGCTGGGGGTACTTATAGGTATGGGTGCGAGGGGTCTGGGCAGGATGGCTTGCTGCCGGGCAGGATGGCTTGCTGCCTGGCAGGATATTGATAAGATGTTCCTGTGATGAGGCAGTTCTGGCCCTTGTTCTGGCAGATGTCATCGTGGTGTTCCTTGGAACTTTGCCCAGCAACATATGATAGGGATGTTTCTTTATTTGGGCCTTTGTCCACCTTGTGGTCGAGTGGTTAGACAGGATGTTTCTTACAGCCCTGAAACCCTGTGAAATGTTTCACTTTGACCAAGGTCTGCAAAATAGTGAGGAGCTTACAAAATGGTGCAGTTTGGACTAACAGAACTGTTGTCAGACGCGTTTGAACCAGGGCAACTCCATCTTAAATAGGAGCTGGGTAAAATAAGGCTCAGACCTACTGGGCTGTATTCCCAGACATTTAAGACATTCTAAGAGATGTCTATGGAGTAGCCATTCTTTATTCTTTATTCCTTTACTTTCCTAATAAACTTGCTTTCACTTTATGGACTCGCCCTGATTTTTTTTTTTTTTTTTTTGAAACCGAGTTTTGCTCTTGTTGCCCGGGCTGGAGTGCAATGGTATGATCTTGGCTCACTGCAACCTCCACCTCCCAGGTTCAAGTGATTCTCCTGCCTCAGCCTCCCCAGTAGCTGGGACTACAGGCATGCACCACCAACTCCAGATAATTTTGTATTTTTAGTAGAGACGGGGTTTCTCCGTGTTGGTCAGGCTGGTCTCGAACTCCCGACCTCAGGTGATCCACCTGCCTCAGCCTCCCAAAGTGCTGGGATTACAGGCATGAGCCACCACGCGCGGCCCTGAATTCTTTCTTTCATGAGATCCAAGAACCCTCTCTTGAGGTCTGGATCTGGACCTCTTTCCTGTAACACTATGACTAGTATAAAATGTCACTCAATAGATGTTAAATATTATTATTACTCTGGGAAATTTGGGGATGATTTGGAGATGAAAATGGGGTTTTGACCAGTATAAATTATAATTAACTTACAATACTCTAATTTGAATACACACAAAGAGCTTTAGTAGCATAAAAAATGAGGTATCACAGTCTGCCTACTGGAACTTTATTGTTGAAATCACCTATGCAAAAATTATAACAGTGAGAAAATTACAGCAAAAGAGATCTGACCTAATCAAACCCTGTCTCGCCTTTAGCTTTCAAACTGCCCTTAATTATACCTGGGCTTGGGCCAAGCTAACTTTGGGAGACATTTATAGTTTAAATGATAATGGCCCTTCCCCCAAACTCAATCACCTTTGTAAAGCTATTGAGAGAACATCAGGCTAGGAGAATGAGAGGAGCCTGAATTCTGCTAAAGTGTAGACATCAAGGAGTGCTAGCCAGTATTCCAGAGGTCACAGCTTACCTAATTACTCCTGCAGATAGCATCACTCTTGTAGAACCTAAGATTGGACTTTTGAGACATCTTTTCAGGCTTTTTTCTGTATTTTTTGGGCATGTCTGAAGACTGATGGGTCCAGGTGTATCATAGCTCCACCTCGATCCAACTACCACTTCTGTGGCCCCACCCAGAAGGACTCAGAACACAGGAGGACCATTTGCCACACCCCTATGATTGCACCCCAACCAGTCGGCAGCAACTCCCACTCTCTTCCCCCAAAGTATCCTTGAAAATCCCTAGCCTCTGAATTTTTGGGAAGGTTGATTTGAGTAATAATAAAACTACAGTCTGCTGTTTAGCTTGCTCTATGTGTGTAAAACTTTTCACTATTGCAATTCCCCTGCCTTGATAGATTGGCTCTATCTGGGTAGCAGGCAAGAAGAACCCATTGGGTGGTTTCATTGTGGAAATATTTCGCAATTTGAGAGCAAGGCGCAGTTGGCAATATTACACATAAAAGGCACAAATACCAAGGTTTCCCAAATAAGGCATGATAAGCAGAAAAGACTCGATCTAAAACTTGGATAAGAGTTTGGATGCGAGAGGAAGGCTTTGAAGGAAGACTCATCCTGTGAGAACACAGCAGAAGGTATGACCTTTAAAGGCTAAAGATGCGTACACTTTTGTTTGAGGCAAATAAGAGTAAGAAAGATACTGCTGATAAATAGTCAAAGTCAAACTCTGTAAAATATGTGAAGAGATTTATTCTGAGCCAAACTAGTGACCAACGGCCCATGACACAGTCCCAGGAGACCTTGAGAACATGTGCCCAAGGTGACTGGGCTACAGCTTGGTTTTATACATTTCAGGAAGACATAAGACATCAATCAATACATATAAGATGTACATTGGGGCTGGATGTGGTGGCTCACACCTATAATCCCAATACTTTGGAACACTTTGGGAGGCTGAGGCATGTAGATCACCTGAGGTCAGGAGTTTGAGACCAGCCTGGCCAGCATGGTGAAACCCTGTCTCTACTAAAAATACAAAACTTAGCCGGGTGTGGTGGCGGGTGCCTGTAATCCCAACTACTCGGGAGACTGAGACAGGGAGAATTGCTTGAACTCAGGAGGCAGAGGTTGCAGTGAGCTGAGATCGCACCACTGCTTTCCAGCCTGGGCAACAGAGCAAGACTCCATCTCAAAAAAAAAAAAAAAAGTACATTGGTTGGGTCTGGACAACTGGAAGCAAGGCGGGTATGGGGCTTCCAGGTCACAGGTAGATTCAAAGATTTTCTGATTGGCAATTGGTTGAAAGAGTTATTATCTAAAGACCTGGAATCAATAGAAAGGAATGTCTGGGTTACCATAAGTGGTTGTGAAGACCAAGGTTTTATCATGTAGATGAAGCTTCCAGGTAGCAGGCTTCAGAGAGAATAGCTTGTAAATGTTTCTTATTAGACATAAAGAGTCACCGGGAGCAGTGACTCACAGCTGTAATCCCAGCACTTTGGGAGGCTGAGACAGGTGGATTACCCGAGGTCAGGAGTTCGAGACCATCCTGGCCAACATAGCAAAACCCCGTCTCTACTAAAAATACAAAAATAAGCTGGGCATAGTGGTGCACATCTGTAGTCCCAGGTACTAGGGAGGCTGAGACAGGAGAATCGCTTGAACCTGGGAGGCAGAGGTTGCAGTGAGTCGAGATCGTGCCATTGCACTCCAGCCTGGGCAACAGAGCAAGACTTCGTCTGAAAAAAAAAAAAAAAAAAAAGGAGACATAAAGAATCTGTTCTGCCAGTGTTAAGGTCTCTGTGTTGATGTTAAAGCTGGTCAGCTGTGCCTGAATTCCAACAGGGAGAAGGGTACAATGAGGCAGGTCTGGCTCCCCCATCTCATCATGGCCTAGCTTTTTAGGTTAACTTCGGAATGCCCTGGGCCAAGAGGAGGGGTCCATTCGGATGGTTGGGGGGCCTTTGAATTTTGTTTTTGGTTTACATTACAGTACTCCATCAGCTATATTGGGATTTTAAACTCAGGATGTTTAATAGTATTATGTCTATTTATTGAATTTTTATAAAAACATCCGTGTCTTTTGCCTATATCTGATAATAATTGACTCAGAGTGGGGTGGGCCAGATAAGGCCCAGAAAAGAATGATAATCTTGCTTCACTTTCTCGAAGTGACTTTTCTTTTTCTTTTTTTTGAGACAAGGTCTTACTCTGTCACCCAGGCTTGAGTGTGGTGGCAGGATCATGGTTCACTGCAGCCTTAACCTGCTAGGCTTAAGCAATCTTCCCATGTCAGCCACCTGAGTAGCTGGAACTACAGGTGTGTGCCACCACGCCTGGCTTTCTTTTGTAGAAATGAGGTCTCACTATGTTGCCCAGGCTGGTCTCAAACTCCCAAGCTCAAGCAATCCTCTTGCCTCAGCCTCCCAAAATGTTAGGATCACAGTTGTGAACCACTATACCCAGCAAAGTGACTTTTCTGTAGCAGTTTTTGGGTAGCAGTTTCTTCGTAAAATTGCTGTTTTCTAATTAGGATGGCAGCAGTAATAACTATTTTTCCAGAGCTAGTTTAGTTCCTTTGGAGCTCAATGAACTAGGTGAAATGACATGTATGAATTGAGATGAGCTTTTATCTTAAATGGAACTTGAATACAGTTGATATTTTGATTTGGTTAGAATCACATTTTTCCATTTTTCTTTCTTCCTTTTTCTTTTCTTTTCTTTTTTTTTTTTTTTTTTTTTTTGAGACAGGGTCTCATTCTGTTGCCCAGGCTAGAGTGCAGTTGTGTGATTTTGGCTCACTGCAACCTCTGCTTCCTGGGCTCAAGCAATCTTTACACCCCAGCCTCCTGAGTAGCTGGGACTATAGGTGCATACCACCATGCCTGGCTAATTTTTGTTTTTTTTTTTTGTAAAGATGGGGTCTTGCAATGTTGCCCAGGCTGGTCTTGAACTTCTGGGCTCAAGCAATCCTCCTGTCTTGGCCTCCCAAAGTCCTGGGATTATAGGCATGAGCCATCGGGCCTGGTACATTTTTCTTTTTTTAAACTTTTTTTTTTTTTTGAGATGGAGTTTTGCTCTTGTTGCCCAGGCTAGTGGGCAATGGCACAATCTCGGCTCACTATAACCTCCGCCTCCCAGGTTCAAGCGATTCTCCTGCCTCAGCCTTCCCAAGTAGTGGGATTATAGGCATGTGCCATCAAGCCTGGCTAATTTTGCATTTTTAGTAGAGACAGGGTTTCTCCATGTGGGTCAGGCTGGTCTTGAACTCCTGACCTCAGGTGATCTGCCTGCCTTGGCCTCCCAAAGTGTTGGGATTACAGGCGTGAGCCACCACGCCTGGCTGGGCCTGGTATATTTTTCTTTTAGGCCAAATGTAAGTACATTTCTTACAATTGTTTTTTGTGGTAGAAGGAAAAGTGCCTCTCTTTTCTTTCTTCCTGTTCAACTCTGAACCCATTCCAAGCTGGCTTCTATACTCCTCACTCCCCTGAAGCAGCAGGACACAGTAGTCCTCACTTACCTGTGGGGCAAATGTTCCAAGCCCCCAGTGGATGTCTGAAACCATGGATAGTACCAACCCCTATAGATACTATATTTTTTCCTATATGTACATATCAATGATAAAGTTTATAAATTAGGCACAGTAAGAAATTAACAACAATATCTAATAATAGAACAATTATAATGTTATACCATTCACAATTTCACAGAGAGATTTGTTCTTACTGTAGATCTTAGCAACCTTGGGATACAATTTTTTTCTTTCCTCATTAAGTTGAGAACTTTCAACTTTTCACTTAAAGGAAGCACTTTATGGCTTCTCTTTGGCATTTCCAAATTGCCAGCACCACTACTCTTGTGCAATGGGGTCATTTTTAAGTAAAATAAGGGTGACTTGCATGTAAGCACTGCAATGCTGTGACAGTCAAACTGATAACGGACAAGGATAATAAGTGTCTCACGGACAGGAAGCGTGTACAGCTATGCTGGACAAATGGAGAATTCATGTCCCAGCTGGGCTGGAGTGGGACAGCATTAGATTTCATCACACTACTTGGAACTGCGCTGAATTTAAAACTTATGAATCACCTGGGCATGGTGGCTCATGCCTGTAATCCTAGCACTCTTGGAGGCTGAGGCAGGCAGATCGCTTGAGCCCAGGAGTTCGAGACTAGCCTGGGCAACATGGCAAAACCTTGTCTTTACAAGAAATACCAAAATTAGCCAGGGGGTGGTAGTGCGCACCTGTAGCCCCAGTTACTTAGGAGGCTGGCTGAGGTGGGAGGATCACCTGAGCCCAGGAGGCAGAGGTTGCAGCAAGCTGAGATCATGCCACTGCACTCCAGTCTGGGTGACAGAGCAAGACTCTGTCTTAAAAAAACAAAAAACAAAAAACAGGCCGGGTGCATGGCTCACACCTGCAATCCCAGCACTTTGGGAGGCCGAGGCAGGTGGATCACCTGAGTTGGGAGTTTGAGACCAGCATGGCCAACATGGAGAAACCCCATCTCTACTAAAAATACAAAAAAATTGGCCAGGCCCGGTGGCTCATGCCTGAATCCCAGTACTTTGGGAGGCCAAGGCAGGTGGATCACCTGAGTTGGGAGTTCGAGATCAGCCTGACCAACATGGAGAAACCCCGTCTCTACTAAAAATACAAAATTAGCTGAGCATGGTGGTGCATGCCTGTAATCCCAGCTACTTGGCAGGCTGAGGCAGGAGAATTGCTTGCACCTGGGAGGCAGAGGTTTTGGTGAGCTGAGATTGTGCCATTGTACGCCAGCCTGGACAACAAGAGCAAAACTCCATCTCGGAAAAAAAAAAAAAAAAATTAGCCAGGTGTGGTGGCAAGCACCTGTAATCCCAGCTACTTGGGAGGCTGAGGCAGGAGAATTGCTTGAACTCTGGAGGTGGAGGTTGCAGTGAGCCGAGATCATGCCATCGCACTCCATCCTGGGTGACAGAGTGAGACTCTGTCTCAAAAACAAACAAAAAACAAAAAAACCCTTATTAATTGTTTATTTCTGGAATTTTTCATTTACTATTTTCAGACTGTGGTTGATCACAGGTAACTGAAATTGTGGAAAGCAAAACCATAAAGGGCCTACATACTTTCAGCTGTATATTATCTCATTTCTGTACAGCTTTCAATATAATTGATCTCTCTGTCCTTCTTGAAACATTCTCTTTCCTTGGCTTCCAGAATACTGCATTTGATTGTCTCAAAGGAAATTCGAGTTCTTTGTGTCCTAAAATAAACTTACACTCTTTCCCCCAAACCTAATCCTCTTCTATCTCATTGGATGGCGCCATTTATCCAGTTTAGCAAATAAAAAACTTAGTTATCATCCTTAACACCTCCCCTTTCTTGTAATCTATTACCAGGTTGCATCATTTTTTACCTTGTAAGTGTTTCTCAAATCAATCCAAAAATTTTCATCTCCAGCACTATCAAGTCTACGCTGCCATCATCTTTACCACTACAGTCATCTCCTAGCTAAGCCTTCCAAGTTTACACTTTCCTTTATCCAATCTATTTTCCACATTCTGTCGTGGTAATATTTTCCAAATGCAAATCTTACAATGCATTGCCCGCCGCATAACACTCCACCCCCGCTTTCCAGTGGCTTTCCATTATCCTTATGACAAACTCAAATCATTACCAATGGCCAATAACATCCTACATGGTTTTGCCCCAATTTACCTTTCCAGCTTCATTTCACATTAAGCTGTTTCCTGCTCTCTGGGTTCCACTAGCCCCTTTTGTACCTTCCTCAATAGCGCTGTTTTGTCTTCCAATACAAGACATTGCTCAGATAATTTTCCACGCCCTAGAACACTCCTGTTAAATCAAGTTTAGCCTAAAGCTGCCTCCTTACATATTTTAACTTCAGTCTAAAAGTTTCTCTGTACATCATGAACTATTACCCAAATAGAGTTGTAAACAGATTGTAGCCTACTCTTGTGCTAAGTTTTGACCAAAGGTGGCCAACTGTTCAAACTGTGTTCAAGTAAGGCAAACACCGAGCTGTAACCAATTTGGCCTTTTCTGTACCTCACTTCCATTTTCTGTATGCCAATTTCCACTTTCTGTCCATAAATCTTCTTCCACCACATGCCTATGCTGGAGTCTCTGAGCCTACTCTGGTTCGGGAGGCAGCACAATTCATGAATCATTCGTTGCTCAATTCAACTCTTCTACATTTAATTTGGCTAAAGCCTTTCTTTTAACACTCCCTACCTTAACATTTTCTCATTAACACCCTCCTTATCCTTTTTCTTGCAGGTTGAGTTCTCCAGAAGCAGACTCACATGGAGTTTAGTGTGGAAAAGGGTGTTTTTGGGACAACAGCTGGGAAAGAGAGGGAAAGAAAGCATACTTTGGAAGAGGGAGAAGTCAAGAAGTAGTACAGTCCAACAAAAGCCTCGTGGAGAACTTTTGAGCTAAAATGAACTTTCAGGTATTTTACATTCAGTTGAAATGACTGGGCCTTTATACTCCCACTTCAATCATTCATGAGATGTACATCAATCTTGGAAGGATGATTCTTTGCATGTAAGGAATCCCTAAAGGTCCCTATAGCTAAAGATCATCTGCTGACCACATTCCCCGTAGGGCAAGAGATCTTTCTTTGAAGGAGGATTTGGGTTGTGCACAGTAGTGTTGCAGCACCTCCTTCTTAGTTCAGCTAAAAACAAGATCCTTGTCACATGACCATGAAAGATTAGGCTTGCAGACACTTTGAAGGGTGAGAAAAGTAGAATTTATTGGTCACAAAGGGAAAAAAAAAGGGAAACAGGGACTCTCAGCAGAGGGAGAGTCCTGCTAGTATACAGGCTGCCCACCTTACAGATTGAATCAAAGGTTCCACCCAGGAAGAGAAGGGCCAGGCTCCTCCTGCTGTAAAGGCTGTGAACTTCTGTGGCTCTACCCCAGTGTGCACAGGCTGGTCAGAGTTTCTCTGGGAGACTCTTTACACTTGGCTATCTCAGTAGTATGTTGGTACATGTTTAACAACCAGCTCTTTGGGAGAAAAAGCCCCATTTTATAGTGTTTGCCAATTTCCATGGTGTACATACCCCCACCATGGCCAGTTTCAAGCTATCAATTGTGATATCAGTGAATGTGGAACTGGGAAAAGATGCACAACAGTTAACCTCAAAAGCACGGATAATAGTAAAATGTAGCAAAAAATAATTAGGAAGTGATGCGTTTTGAGTATTATTGATTTGTGTTTTTAATATAGTTATAAGTTTACATAATATTTAATAATGGCTGTTTAAAACCTGTCTCAAAATTCCTAACAGTTCAACCGTTGGCTCCCATGAGGCAGTATGATCTGACTCCAGTACCACTGCTGGTCACACATCACAGCATCCACCACACTTCTGACCCAGCTCAGTAATCACTTTCTCAGGGAGCCTTTCTAAAACCCTCAATGAAGTTAAAATATTACTATTATATGTTATTAAGCTACTGTGTACTTCTTCTTTATCACAGGGTAGTTTTTTATTTATTTTACTGATAGATTAGTTGATTATGCTCCACGAGAGTAGAGACAGAGACTATTTTACTTCTTCTCTCTGTCTCCTCTATCAAAAATTGCTGGGCGTGATGGCTCACGCCTGTAATCTCAGCACTTTGAGAGGCTGAGGCGGGCAGATCCCTGGAGGTCAGGAGTTTGAGACCAGGCTGACCAACATGGTGAAACCCCATCTCTACTAAAAATACAAAATTAGCACGGTATGATGGTGCAGGCCTCTAATCCCAGCTACTTGGAAGGCTGAGGCTGGAGAATCACTTGAACCTGGGAGGTGGAGGTTGCAGTGAGCTGAAGTCACACCACTATCCTCCAGCCTGGGCAACAGAGTGAGACTCCATCTCAAAAAAAAAAAAAAAAAAAAAAAAAAAAAAAAAAAATTGCAGATACAATACTTGTTGAAAGAGTAAATGAATGATGAAAACAGAAAGTGTGTATATCTTTATATATTCCAGAAATCTGTTCCTTCTAAAAAAGAGGTTTTCTTCTATTATAAATGAATTATGTACAAAGGAGTCTCATCACATACAAATTTACCATATGCAAACTCAACCATATTAACTCAACCCCATGAAAATAAGAGAGGGAGAAAGTGGCAAAGTAAATGGTGCATGATTCTACCTAACATTCCGTTCAGTGAACCGTAGGCTGAGCATGAGATGGGATGTGCAAATCTGCTTTCCCTTGGTCCCTAGTTTGTTGGTCCTAGTTCCTGGGTGCCTCTGATAACATCATCTTACCGGAGTTAAGTGTTATTCTAAAAAGAAATACATGTAGATAGTTGCTTTTCTGTTGTTCCATCTGGTGCTCAATCAAACAAATAGCAACAATTCCAATGATAGGGGAAAAAAAATAGGCCATGTTGCAAAATTACCCTGAACAGTTACTAAATCACTATTGGACTTTCTGAGAGATGGCTCAATATATTTTTTTTTTTTTTGAGATGGAGTCTGGCTCTGTCGCTCAGGCTGGAGTGTAATAGTGCGATCTGGGCTCAATACAATCTCCGTCTCCTAGGTTCAAGCGATTCTCCTGCCTCAGCCTCCTGAGTAGCTGGGACTACAGGCCTGCACCACCGGCTAATTTTGTGTTTTTAGTAGAGATGGGGTTTCGCCATTTTGTCCAGGCTGGTCTAGAACTCCTGACCTCAGGTGATCTGCCCGCCTTGGCCTCCCAAAGTGCTGGGATTACAGGCATGAGCCACCGTGGCTGACTGAGATGGCCCAATTTAAGGGATGTTTGGGGTAATATTGCATACATGATTTTTGGTTTTTGTATTAGCTTGGCACTGAATCTCCATGGAATATGAAACTTCATTGTTTTATTGTTTTTTGTTTTTGTTTTTTTTTTTGAGACGAGTCTCGCTTTGTCGCCCAGGCTGGAGTGCAGTGGCACCATCTCGGCTCACTGCAAGCTCCGCCTCCTGGGTTCACGCCATTCTCCTGCCTCAGCCTCTGAGTAGCTGGGACTACAGGCACGCACCACCACGCCCGGCTAATTTTTTGTCTTTTTAGTAGAGACGGGGTTTCACCGTGTTAGCCAGGATAGTCTCGATCTCCTGACCTCGTGATCTGCCCGCCTTGGCCTCCCAAAGTGCTGGGATTACAGGCGTGAGCCACCGCGCCCGACAAAACTGCATTGTTTTATAAAAGAACTGAAAATATAGAAAATTGGAAGAAAGTATACACACTTAAAGCCGTAAAATAAGAAATCTATCTCTAAAATGCTCATGCAATAATAGCATATTTCCTTTTAGTCTCTTTTCTAAGGATAGTGTTTTGGAATTTTAGTTTGTATATTGTGGTACATGTATAATTTTGTATTCTTTTTTATCATACTATAACTGAGAGAGAAAAAACATCTTTTAATCTGAGAAAGGCAAGCCTCTTTAAATTATCCAGGCCCAGAGAGGCATTTAAACTGCAACAGCAGTCACTCCCCTCTTGAAGCCACTTGCAACGCGGGGCACTAGACTATAGTTCAACAATGGATAGCCAATCGCTAACCAATGTTGTTTCTGTAAGCCAAGGAGACTTCCTGACAAGCAACTTTAGTAATTGCACCCTCCTGACATGTGGGTTTGAGCCTCTCCTTTGCTTCCCAGAGCACTCTAAAAAGCAAGCTGGAAGTATGTCCCATGCTACGGTCCTCAACCTTGGCCCAAATTAACTCTCTATATTTAAAGTTTGCCTCAGTTTTGCCCTTTTAGGTTAACAGAACACAGAAATTTCTGTATTATAGTAAATTCAGTATAAATGTATATCTTGAATTTTCTGAAAAATGTGCTAGACATGCATTTTCCTCATTATGTTCTTTTTTCTTTTTTCTTTTTCTTTTCTTTTCTTTTCTTTTTTTTTTTTTTTTAAGACAGTCTCTCTCTCTGAAGCCCAGGCTGGAATGCAATGGCACGATCTCGGCTCATTGCACCCTCTGCCTGCTGGGTTCAAGCGATCCTCCTACCTCAGCCTCCCAAGTAGCTGGGATTACAGGCATGCGCCACCATGCATGGCTTATTTTTATATTTTTAGTAAAGATGGGGTTTCACCATGTTGGCCAGGCTGGTCTCGAACTCTTGACCTCAGGTGATCCACTCACCTCGGCCTCTCAAAGTGCTGGGATTACAGGCGTGAGCCACGGTGCCCAGCCTTTCCTCATTATGTTCTAAAAATGATGGTTTAGTAACTATAACTACATAAGTGTTAAGTAAGGTTTATAGCAGGTCATTGTTTTGGGATAACCTCCTGCCCTAGGCCCCAGCAGCCCAAACCAGAATGGAGTCACTTATGCTAAGTGCCACGTAATCAAACAGAACTTTGAAATGGGCCAGTTTTCCAAAACACAGGAGATTCCAATCAACCTGAGACAGCATAATAAGGAAGTCCCCTCTGTGTGTGTTTGTTTTTGAGACTGAGTCTCGCTCTATTGCCCAGGCTGGAGTGCAGGGGCAGCAGTGGCATGATCTCAGCTCATTGCAACCTCCACCTCCCGCGTTCAAGCGATTCTCCTGCTTCAGCCTCCTGAGTAGCTGGGACTATAGGCGTGCGCCACCATGTCCAGCTAATTTTTGTATTTTTAGTAGAGACGGGGTTTCACCATGTTGGCCAGGTTGGTCTCGATCTCCTGATCTTGTGATCCACCCACCTTGGCCTCCCAAAGTGCTGGGATTACAGGCGTGAGCCACCGCGCCCGGCCAGTCCCCTCTGTTTTTAACCCTAGAAGGAAAGTAACTATGAAATGGCCAATTTACATTTTGGTCTCTGTTTCCGTTTTCTTCAGCCCTTTTTGGCCTACAAAGCCAGCCTCCTCTGCTCTGTCTACCAGAACACCGTTCTATTTCATACAGTGAGGCGTTGCCTAATTCTAGAATCACAAATAAAAGCAAGTGGATTTTTAAACTAAATTTGTTGTAATTTTGTCTTTTTTTCCGGTTTGTTTTGAGATGGAATTTCACTCTGTAACCCAGGCTGGAGTGAAGTGGTGTGATCTCGACTCACTCTAACCTCTGCCCTGCCAGGTTCAAGCAATTCTCCTGCCTCAGCCTTCCAAGTAGCTAGGAATATAGGCGCCAGCCACCACACTCGGCTAATTTTTGTATTTTTAGTGGAGACGGGGTTTCACCATGTTGGCCAGCCTGGTATCAAACTGACTTCAGGTTATCCACCTGCCTCGGCCTCCCAAAGTGCTAGGATTACAGGTGTGAGCCACTGTGCCCAGCCTGTAATTTTGTCTTTTGAAATAAATTAAAGTCAAACATCCTAATAGCAAATAGGCCAAGAAATGAACAGATAAGAGACAGTATAATTTAGCCTGAGTGGCTACAGCTGTATAAAAAGATGCTTGACCCCGTTAGTAACAGGGAACTTCAAATGGAAACCACAGCGAAATACAATTCCGTATGCTTTGGATTGGCAAAACTTTTGAAGTGTTATGACATCATCAAATGTAGTGTGAACCTTGCCCACTGCCTAGACAGAGCCGATTTCTCAAGACAGGGCAACTGCAATAGAGAAAGAGTAATTCAGGCAGAACTGGTTGTGCGAGAGACTGGAGTTTTATTATTAATTCAAATCTGTCTTCCTGAGCATTTGAGGAGCAGAGTTTTTAAGGACAACTTGGTGGGGGGAAGCCAGTGAGCCAGGAGTGCTAATTGGTCAGGGATGAAATCATAAGGAGTCAAAGCTGTTATCTAGAGCTGAGTCAGTTCCTGGGTGGGGGCCACAAGATCAGATGAGCCAGTTTATCGATCTCGGTGGGGCCAGCTGATCCATCAAGTGCAGGGTCTGCAAAATCTCTCAAGTGCTGATCTTAGGAGCAGTTTAGGGAGGGTCGGAATCTTGTAGCCTTCAGCTGCATGACTCCTAAACCATAATTTCTAATCTCCTGGCTAATGTTAGTCCTACAAAGGCAGTTTGGTCCCCAGGCAAGAAGGAGGTCTGCTTTGGGAAAGGGCTGTTATTGTCCTTGTTCTAAACTATAAACTAAGTTTCTCCCAAAGTTAGTTCAGCTTACGCCCAGGAATGAACAAGGATAGCTTGGAGGTTAGAAGCAAGATGAAGTCGATTAAGTTAGATCTCTTTCACTGTCTCAGTCACAATTTTGCAAAGGTGGTTTCAGACATGAGAAAGAGAACTGACTTCTTTGGGAGAGCACATCATTAAAATTCCTTTGCAGAGCAATTTAGCGTCGTTTAGTAAAGTTGAAGATGCACAATTATTTGATAGCAATTTTACTCCAGGATGAACATCCTAGGGCGGTGGTTCTAAAGTGCGGTCTTCAGGCCAACAGCATCAACATCGCTTAAGGACTTGTTAGAAATGAATTAGAAACTCCAGGGGTGGAATTCAACAGTCTATTCTTTAATAAAACTCTCAGGTGATTCTGATGCTTTCTAAAATTTGAGGGCCGCTGGCCTAGAGAAATACTTGCAAATCAACACAAGGAGTCAGATTTGGGGTTCATTTTGGCATTGATGGTAGTAGAATAGATGGGGTAACAATTTAAATGCTCATCAATATGATACACAATGAAAAATTATATATTCATATCATGAAACCCTATATAGCAGATACAATGAGTGAATTAAAATTATGTGTATTAAGCTAAATAAATATTTAAACTTGAGTGATAAGACTTAGGAATTTTCAGAAAGCAAACAAACCAACCCCCCCTTCCCCACCAAAGAAAACTTGAGTGAGAAAAATAAGCTTAAAAGGACATATACAGTATTATACAATTTCTGTAAAGTCAAAAATCATGCCAAACAATATTATCTTTTGTTAAGAAATATATACTTGTGTAGTAAAAGTATAAATACATAAAAGAGAATGACAAATGCTACATTAAAGATATTGTACTGGGAATGTGGTAGGGAAGGGAGTCTATTGTGTTTAGAAATGTTTTATTTTAGACTGAGTGGGTGTGCATTGTATTACCTAATGTATTTTCTTTCTTTCTTTTTTTATGAGATGGAGTTTCACTCTTGTCACCCAGGCTGGAGTGCAATGGCGAGATCTCAGCTCACCGCAACCTCTGTCTCCCAGATTCAAGTGATTCTCCTGCCTCAGCCTTCCGAGTAGCTGAGATTACAGGCATGCACCACCAAGCCCGGCTAATATTTTGTATTTTTAGTAAAGAGGGGGTTTCTCCATATTGGTCAGGATGGTCTTGAACTCCTGACCTCAGGTGATCCGCCCGCCTCGGCCTCCCAAAGTGCTGGGATTACAGGTGTGAGCCACCGCACCTGGCCACATAATGTATTTTCTAGACTTTTTTTGCTTGATTTGTTTTATAAAGAATTGAAATAAAGTGAAACTTACATACATGAACTCCAGAAAAACTCTGATACATAATCCTCTTGGGATCATAGTACTTTATTCTTTTTTTTTTCTTTTTTTTTGAGACGGACTCTCTCTTTGTTGCCCAGGCTGGAGTACAGTGGCACAGTCTTGCCTCACCGTGACCTCTGCCTCCCGGGTTCAGCTGATTCTCCCGCCTCAGCCTCCTGAGCAGTTGGGATTACAGGCATGTGCCCCCACGCCTGATTAATTTTTGTATTTTTAGTAGACGTGGGGTTTTGCCATGTTGGCCTGGCTGATCTCAAACTCCTGGCCTCAGGTGATCCGCCTGCCTCAGCCTCCCAAAGTGCTGGGATTACAGGTGTGAGCCACCACGCCTGGCCCATAGTACTTTGTTCTTGATCCTTTTTTCCTCCTTCACAAAGATGACTTTATTGATTTCTCTGGTGATGTTTTGGGGTCTGCCCCCTTCCCCCAGCTCTCTCCAGTCACCCGTCCCCAACTCAGTCATAGAGGAGACCACCTCTTCCGCACAGGAAGGAGCTCAGGAACCCTGTCGGTGCATAAAGGAGGGCACAGAGAGATAAGGAGAGCCTGGAGAAGGAAGCAGGGAGTCTGAGATGAGAGGTCTCCAACAGAGTGCGGGCAGAGGGGCCTGGGGGCAAGAGAGAGGCAAGAAGCAAGAAGGAGGCTCTCAGTTGAGGCAGAGGGAGAAGAGAGGTGGAGCCCACAGTGTCCTTTTAAATCTGGCCGTACCCCGATTTTGGACCCCACCTGCAGCTTGGTCTCACCACCTCCCCATCCCTCTTTGCATCCTCTACTTTCAGCCCTGAGGCTGGTCTTGCCACTGCCCAGACATTTCAAGTTGTACATCTTCCTTGCTGCCTCCACAACCTTTCATCTAGGGTCCCTCCCTCTTTTCTGTCCAAAGTCTTTCCCATTTTTTAAGTTAAGTTGGAGCACTAGATAAATCCAGGCACCAGAGATGGGTTGTGTGTGTGTGTGTGTGTGTGTGTGTGTGTGTGTGTGTGTGTTTGAGAGAGAGAGAGAGAGAGCGAGCGAGAGAGAGGGGGTGGGGAGAGATAGAGAGGGGCGGGGAGAGAGAGAGAGGTGGGGGGAGAGAGAAAGAGAGAAGGAGAGAGGACAGGTATTTAGAGGGCTGGGGTGAGGCTGCACAGGAAGCTGAGGGGGTCAGAGGAAGGGAAAGGGCGGAGGAGGGGGAGTGTGTGGTGTGGCCCCAGGAGCGCCCTTGGTCATCGGATCACTGTGCTGAGGGTGTAGTAGTACTCCGGGTGCCCTGGCAGCAGGGGCCGCTTGAGGGTGCGCCAGGTTTCATTTCGGTTCTGCCACACATAATGCACCAGGTCAGCCACCCTCCAAAGGCAGGGGCCACATTGGTGCTCCCCTGGGCCCTGCCCCGCCCCACACAGCTCTTCCTCCCCTGCCAGGAGCAGGAGCTCCTGCTCCACCGAGGTCTGGTCGGGTGCCGGGGCCGCACACGATGCCTGTCCTGGTGCCCGGTGCCAGCCTCACCAGCCTAAGCACTCCCTGGAGGGCACAGTCCCAGTGTCACGGGTTGGTGGATTGGTTCACTTGGATCTGCAGCCCCACGAAGGCCTCCACGGGCACCGAGGTCAGCTTTTCAGAGAGGTTGAGATGGTGCACCGTCCCCGCCAGGAACGAGAAGGCTGCCCCTAAGAAGCGGTCGAGGACATTACGGGACAGATGCAGCTCCTCCAGGACAGGCGGGTGCTGGAAGGCACCGCGGGCACTGACACCAGCTGGTTGGCACCCAGGCCTGCGGGTGTAGCTGGGATGTGGCGGGGAAACAGAGCTTAGGCCTGCCTGGCTGCAGCCGAGCGTCTGTTCACCGGCTTCCTCTGCCACGTGGCAGCCTTGGGGAGGTGCCTGGGGGCTGGGCACGGTACCCCGGTGCCTGTTACCAGCGGGAGGGATGGGAGGTGACAGGCTTCTGGTGGGAGCGTGGCCACAGATGGGCAGGGTCCTGGAGTGGAGTAGGACCCCTGTCGGCGGCAGGGCCTTCTCCTGTGCAGCTGCCCTCTCCGGGGAAGTAGCCTCCCTGCTGCTGGGCTCTGGAGACCCACTGCCTCCTCCACAAGCCCTGTTTGCTCCTAGCTGCTGGAAGTTGCGGGCTGGGACCGAACAGTGTTGGGTTTCCTCGCATGTGGTTCCGGGCCCAGGTGTGGAATACCTGAGCCAGGGCTTGGCCAGTCAATGCCAAGAGACGGCAGATCCTGGACCTGGATGAGCTCTGCCATGGGGAAACCAGACCCCAATTCCAATTCCTGCCTCTGGCTCCACTCCCAAAGCCTTGGCACTGCCATCTTTCTTCACTCTTCGAGTTTGGGACTGCCTCCCAGAACCCCTCTTCTTTACCCAGAGTCTGGCTGGACGAAAGGATCCCGGGTTGGCAGGCCAGAGGTGCAAAATAGAGTGGGGCCCATCTCACATCCACTGCCTGCAGCAACCTGTATCCCCCACCTCCATCCATCCCTCTGCTGTCCTCAGCCCTTCTAGCATGTTCTGTGGCACTTTCTTCCATGGTGAGCAGACGTCCCTCTGCCTTTTCCTTGGAAAACATGTCTCTCTTCAGGGGACCTCATTTCCTGGCTTCTCACGGTGCTCAGTCCCTTTCTATTCTTAATCCTAATGTAAACATATATGACAAAAAGACTTGAGGAACTAGACTTTTCAAGCTCCTCCTGGCTCTTTAACACTAAAATTTCATATGTAATTAAAAAATAGAACCCAAGGGCTGGGTGTGGTGACTCACTCCTGTAATCCCAGCACTTTGGGAGGCCGAGGCAGGCGGATCATGAGGTCAGGAGTTCGAGACCAGCCTGGCCAAGAGACCAGCCTGGCCAATACGGTGAAACCCTGTCTCTACCAAAAATACAAAAATTAGCCAGGCATGGTGGCGGGCGCCTCTAATTCCAGCTACTGGGGAGGCTGAGGCAGGAGAATCGCTTGAACCCGGGAGGTGGAGGTTGCAGTGAGCTGAGATCTCACCACTGCACTCCAGCCTGGGTGACAGAGCGAGACGCCATCTCACAAAAACAAAAAAAAAAACAAAACAAAACAAAAAAAAAA